>NW_026606245.1:0-115000 GCF_029834395.1 Sorex fumeus
TCCTTCCTTCTCTCTTTTCCTCCTTCTTTTCTTCCTTCCTTGTTTCCTCCCTCCCCTCCCTCCCTTCCTCCCCTCCCTCCCTCCCCTCCTTCCCTCCTTCCTCCCTCCCTCCCTCCCTCCCCTTCCTCCCTCCCTCCCTCCCCTCCCTCCCTTCCTTCCTTCCTTCCTTCCTTCCCTCCCTCCCCCTCCTTCCCTCCCTTCCTCCCTTCCTTCCCTCCTTCCTCCCTCCCTCCTCCCTTCCTTCCCTTCCTTCCTTCCTTCCTTCCTTCCCTCCCTCCCTCCCCTCCCCTCCCTCCCTTCCTCCCTCCCATCCCTCCCTCCTTTCCCAGAAATGCTTGGGGCCACTCCCAGTTCACTCCTGGCCGTGCTCGGGGTCCCCTCGGTGCCGTACTGGAACCACCTTTCCTGCACGCAAAGCGGCTTTGCTTGCGCTCGGACCACCAAGCCCCCCGCAGCCCTGGTGCGATTCCATTGCTGATAGACCGGCTGTCTCGGTGCCCATCCAAGGCAGGGGAGGGAGAAACGGCCTCCCCCGAGACCCTCACGTGCGACAGACACCCCGGGAGGGCTCCTGGGGTCCGAGAACTTGGGCACCCATCCTGGCACGGACGCCAGAAAAAAATCCCCAAGCAACCTCCCATCCTGGCCCACGAGCCTTTCACGGGCTCCCAGGTCCCGCTTTCTCCGTAAGGTGGAGTTCGCACCGACCAGGGAAGTGGCAGAACTCAATAAATAAATACATAAATACACACACACACACACAACAACTAAAAAACCCCCAAGCAAACAAGCAAACACACACACACACACACACACACACACACACACACACAACCATAGAAGAAATGGAACAACAGGTCAGCAGGGAGGGCAGTTGAGTCCCAGCATCCTATAGGGTCCCTTGAGCATCACCAGGAATGACTCCTGAGAACTGCTGGGTGTGACCCCCAAACGAACAAACTGCAAAAAAAAAAAAAAACAACCCAATGTAAAGAAGCTTCAGTGCCTCAAACTTGTCACTCTTTCTTGGTGAGCATTACACAGCCCAGATCTCACAGGCACCCACACTCAGCACCCCTCACAGGGGCTAGGAAATCCTGATTATGATAATCCAAAACCGTTTCCAGCTCTGCCTGGGTCCAACCCTCCAATTTCTCCCCCAGCCAGGCTGGTGTATTTCACTGCATGATCGTCACTTCTGGTTTTTAAGCACCGTCACTGTCACTGTCCTCTCATTGTCCATGGATTTGCTCGAGTGGGCCCAGGAACGTTGTGAGACTTGTTGTCACTGTGTTTGGCATCTCGAATATGTCACCGGGAGCTTGCCAGGCTTTGCCGTGCGGGCGAGATACTCTTGGTAGCTTGCTGGGCTCTCCGAGAGGGACAGAGGAATCGAACCCAGGTCAGCCGTGTGCAAGGCAAACGCCCTACCCACTGTGCTATCGCTCCAGCCCTTTTAAGCACTATTTGAAAATTTAAAAAATAGATTCACATATTAGTGACACACACATTAAAAAATTGGTATCCCGTCTGTGATGATTTTTCACTGAAATGTGATCGATTTTTCCTGCGACACGTCGCCAGTTGGTGGTGGGTTAAAGGAGACTGTGGTTTGTTAGGAAGGAAAATATGATGCAAATATGATGAAACTCACAATCCCTTATCTTCTGTCTAGCTGATGGAATTAGGGGAAGCTGCAGTTGGACCCCAGTCAGACCCGGTTCGGGAATTCTCTAACCAGTGAAGCCTGCGGCCAGAGGCAGGACACACTGAAGGGCGGGGATTCACCACATGGCGTCTTTCCAGCCACTGTGTCTCTTTCGAGGGGAATTCAGGGGCTGGAGATTGTACAGCGGCTAAGGAGTCTGTCTGGCATACGGCTGGTCCCAGTTCAATCCTTGGCTCGGCATGTGGTCTTGTCCCCCTGGTTCATGGCTGCACCTCCAGGAGTGAGCCCTGAGCACAGAGCCTGGAGTCAACCCTGAGCGCAGAGCCAGAAGTGAACACTAAACACAGAGCAGGGAGTGAGCCCTGAGCACAGAACCAGGAGTGAGCCCTGAGCACAGAGCTGGGAGTCAGCCCTGAGCACAAAGCCAGAAGTGAGCACTAAACACAGAGCAGGGAGTGAGCCCTGAGCACAGAGCCAGGAGGGAGGAAGGGAGGGAGGGGGGAAGGAAGGAGGGAAGGAAAGAAGGAAGGAAGAAGAGAAAAAGAGAAGGAAGGAAGGAGAGAAGGAGGGAAGGAAGGAGGGAAGGAAAGAAGGAAGGAAGGAAGGAAGGAGGGAAGGAGGGAAGGAAGGAAGGAGGGAAGGAGGGAGGAAGGGAAGGAGGGAGGGAGGGAAGGAGGGAGGGAAGGAAGGAAGGCAGATGGTTAGGAGGGAAGGGAAGGAAGGAAGGAAGGAGGGAGGGAGGGAGGGAAGGAGGGAAAGAGGGAAGGAGGGAGGGAGGGAAGGAAAGAAGGAGGGAATGAGGGAAGGAGGAAGGGAAGGAAGGAAGGAAAGAAGGAGGGAGAAAAGGAGGGAAGGAGGGAGGGAAGGAGGGAAGGATCGGCCACATGCAAGGCCAGACCTTCACCTCTCACCGCTTCCCAGTCCAGGATGTTAACGAATGTTATTTGTTATTAATGCTATTTTTCTGGCTTTTGGGTCCCACCGGGCGATGCTCAGGGGTTCCTCCTGGCTCTGCACTCAGGAATCGCTCCTGGTGGTGCTCAGGGGACCCTAGGGGATGGCGGGGATCGAACCTGGGTCGGCCGGGTGCCAGGTCAGCGCCCTCCCAGCTGTGCTGTCCCCCCGACTAAATATGAATTTATGTTTTGGATTAGAGGCCAAAGGAGGCAGCTGGTCATCAGTAGCAAAAAACTTGGAAAATGTGAGCTGTTCGCCTCTTATTGTTGCTTGATATTGTTATGCAGCTCGGGTAAGTAGACTCTAATTTAAATAAATGACAGTCGGCTGTCAGATGGCGTCTCCGTGGCCATCAACACTTTGAGGGTGATGAGCAGAGAGAAACACAGTATCTGTGGACAGTGATCCGTGGATGACAGCATGTGCATTTTTAAAATGGCTCAACCTGGTGTCTGCAAGTGATGTCTACCGATTGATTTCACTGTGCCTAACAGGATGGTACCAAATGGCCTCATTGGACAGACTATGAAACCAGTTGCAACATGCAGGGACCCAAAGAAAGGAAAGAAGAGCTGTAGGGGAGGGAAGGAATCACACAGACTTACTCACGAGACTTGTCTCACTTTGCAGCAAACTCAAATTTATTTATCTGGAAGGTAGGGTGGGTTGGGCGAGTCACACCCAGCGGTGCTCAGGGCTGACTCCTGGCTCTGCACTCAGGAATCACTCCTGGTGGTGCTCGGGGGACCCTAGAGGATGCCGGGGATCGAACCTGGGTTGGCTGCGTGCAAGGCCAATGCTTCCCTGCTGAACTGTCTAGTTCTGAGACTCTATTATTATTATTATTATTATTATTATTATTATTTGGCTTTTTGGGTCCCACCCGGCGATGCTCAGGGCTGACTCCTAGCTCATGCACTCAGGAATTACTCCTGGCGGTTCTCAGGGGACCCTAGGGGATGCTGGGGATTGAAGCTGGGTCGGCCGCGTGCAAAGCAAATGCCCTCCTGCTGTACTATCGCTCTGACCCCTGCTTGTGTTATTTATTTATTTATTTATTTATTATTTTATTTATTTAAACGCCCTACCTGCTGACCTATTGCCCAAGTCCCTGGTTCATCACTCTTTTGATTGATTGATTGATTGATTGATTGCTTTGTGGGTCCCACCTGGCGATGCTCAGGGCTAACTCCCGGCTCTGCACTCAGGAATCACTCCTGGTGGTGCTCGGGGGACCCTAGAGGATGCCGGGGATCGAACCTGGGTTGGCTGCGTGCAAGGCCAATGCTTCCCTGCTGAACTGTCTAGTTCTGAGACTCTATTATTATTATTATTATTATTATTATTATTATTATGGTTTTTTGTGTCCTACCCCGTGATGCTCAGGGCTGACTCCTGGCTCTGCATTCAGGAATCACTCCTGGCGGTGCTCGGGGGACCCTAGAGGATGCCGGGGATCGAACCTGGGTAGGCCGCGTGCCAGGCCAACACCCTCCCTGCTGTGCTAAGGCCCCAGCCCCTATTTACACATTTTTAAGAAAAGATTTGAGGCGCCATGAGCGTTTCACGAGTCCTGTGTGCCAACACCCACACCTGACCTCGGGCATCTGCTTCCTGGCACTGTTGTTCTTCTCCCCCGAAACGAACCTCCCTCCCCGCTCTGCCATGCCTAGCCGAGATGCAGGACAAGATCTCAGGTCGGGTCACCTGTGGCCACCGGCCGCTCCGCGCTCTGTAGGAGAGAATGTTCTGGGGTCTGTCCTCTCCCTCTGGGTCTTTACTTGGCAGCATCCGTCCCTGGGGTGGCCGAGCCCAAATTCTCTTCACTCAGTGCTCAGCAGGTTCCGCTGTGAGTACCACATCTTTCTCCTGTTCGTGGTTCCGGGTTATTCCCAGATCTGGGCTAGGACTGTCCTTTTGGAATAGAGCTTGGGTCCCTGGAGTTGATAATATTCACTGACTTCAAAAGCTGATTGAGGGCCTGGAAGGATAGCACAGCAGGGAAGGCGTTTGCCTTGCACGTGGCTGACCCGGGTTCGATTCCCAGCATCCCCTAGGGTCCCCTGAGCACCACCAGGAGTGATTCCTGAGTGCATGAACCAGGAGTCAGCCCTGAGCATCGCCGGGTGGGACCCAAAAGAAAAAATAAAAAAGCAAAAGCTGATTGAACTCATAATAGAATTAGATCCTTTCAGTAAGAACATCTCTGTTTCTTTTTTTTTTTAATTTTATAATTTTATTTTATTACTGTGTCTGGCATATCGAATACTCTCGGCAGCTTGCTGGGCTCTCCGAGAGGGGCGGAGGAATCGAACTCGGGTCGGCCATGTTGGCTGCATGCAAGGCAGACGCCCTACCCGCTATGCTATCGCTCCAGCCCTTTATAAAATAAAATTTTATTTTATTTTTATAAAGTAGTTCACAATATGTGATGAATATTCGAACACCAATCCCACCACATATTTCTGATGTTTCCATCCCAAACCCCAACCCCTGGCCCAAAGCAAAACCGAAATCATTTATTTTGTATTGCTTGTTATGAGTAAATTGTTGAAAATGATCCAAAAAAAGTTTCCTTAGAGGAAAGTGTGTGAAGATTGTTATATTTCACCCCGGAGTCATTAAGCCCTTGTAGAAGAGTTTACTAATATGTTGGTAAGGGTTCAGCCTTATGTGCTTATATATATATAATATATATTATTTATATATATCTGTCTTCTGTCCCTGCACCTGGCTCTCCTCACCGGGGCCCCTTGGAGGGGGGAGGGTTGAGTTTCTCTCCCCCGCCCCCGCCCCGAGCAGAGCCCCAGCAGCTAAAGGCCTCCGGAGCCAGCCACGACCATGCTGGAACCACTCTCCACACGTCATGATGGGCCTCATGCATGAAAGAACTGGCAGAGGAACCCAGGCATGTGGGTCCCGGGGCTGAGGTCTCCCAGCCTACTCAAATTGGGACTGGGCCTTCTCCACCTAGACCCTCCATCTTCCAGTAGGTAGGCGTCACACCCACCAGCTGCCACCAGCAGCAGGTTGGTCCCATCAACGGCCAAGACGCAGAGACTATAAAACCCAGCTCCCGGAAGCGTGCGGCCACATTTGCGGCCGTGCGACATCTTATTATCTTCTTTTTCCTTTGGAGAACCTGGCAGGCTACCAAAAGTATCCTGCCCGCACGGCAGAGTCTGGCAACCTTCCCGTGTCGTATTCAATATGCCAAATACCAGTAACAATGATGGGTCTCATTCTCCTAATCCTGAAAGAGCCTTGAAATGGCTCTTTTAAAATCTCAGGGCTAGGAAGAAGGAGACGTTACTGGGGCCTGCTCGAGGCAATTGACGAACAACAGGATGATCGTGATCATGATATATCTGTAAAAATATATATCCCTTCTACTTGAAACCCCATCAAATGCAGTGCCTTACTCTTGGAGTATGAGTGGTGTGAGGTATGCATCCCTGTATTTCTTAAAATTATTTTAAATGTACAGTCTTCCATGAGGGCTGGAGCGATAGCACAGTGGTAGGGCATTTGCCTTGCATGCAGCCAGCTCAGCCGAGCCTGATTCGATTCCTCCGCCCGTCTCGGAGAGCCCGGCAAGCTACCGAGAGTATCTTGCCAGCAGGGCAAAGGTTGGCAAGCTACCATGACGTATTCGATATGCCAAACACAGTAACAACAAGTCTCACGATGGAGACGTTACTGGGCCCGCTCGAGCAAATCGATGAACAACGGGAGGACAGTGCTACAGTGCTATTTATTCAAAATGGAAATGGGTAAAAGAAACTGTATCATGATTTAAAAAAAAAATTATTAGTGAAACACCATGAGGTACAGTTGTAGACTTACAAATTTTTGTGCTTGGGTTTCAGTTATACAATGATCCAGTACCCATCCCTCCACCAGTGCCCATTTCCCACCACCACGGGTCCCAGCATCCCTCCCACCCCCATTCCCCCCCACCCCACCCTGCCTCTGTGGCAGGGCATTCCCTTCTGTTCTCTCTCTCCTTTTGGGTGCTGTGGTTTGCAAAAGAGACATTGAGTGGCAATCACGTTCGGTCTAGAGTCTACTTTCAGCATGCATCTCCCATCCTGGGAGGATCCTCCCAACACCCTTTATTTGGTGCTCCCTTCTCTATCTGAGCTGCCTTTTCCCTTATCATATCATGATATTTTAAAGTATTTCCAATAGTTGCCAGATTTATAGTAATTCCATAGCAGGTATTTAGAGAGATTATACATTATCAATATTTGGTTTTATTCAATTTAAAAGTAACATTAATGCTTATAGAATAGTCTTTCATTTTTCCTTTTTGGGTCCTACCCGGTGATGCTCAGGGCTGACTCCTGGCTCTGCACTCAGGAATCACTCCTGGCGGTGCTCAGAGGACCCTATGGGATGCTGGGGATTGAACCTGGGTCTTAATATATTGGTGCCAATTGCATAAATGTTTAAAGAATAATAAAACAAAAGCATATTTTTACTAAAATATTAGGTGTCTATCTAATTGCTAATTTGCAAGAAAACTTTCTTAGTTCCTTGTTTTTGTACATACATTCAGTTTTCTTTACTGATTACACTGCCTAAGCAATGCAATGAAATAAAAATTTTTATTTTATTTATTTATTTTGCTTTTTGGGTCACACCTGGTGATGCACAGGGGTTACTTCTGGCTCTGCACTCAGGAGTTACTCCTGGCGGTGCTCGGGGGACCCTATGGGATGCTGGGAATCGAACCCGGGTCAGCCGCGTGCAAGGCAAACGCCCTCCCCGCTGTGCTATCGCTCCAGCCCCATAAAAAATTTTAAAGAAAGAATACAATTTGATGTAAAAAATATAATGGATATGTTCCAGAGAAATGTGATCCTGAGGAAAAACTTCCCTGGGAGGGTTGAAATGTAGAAAGGCTTCTAAAGGAAGCTTCTAGATCCAAAGGATGCAAGAACTGCAGTTAGAATCTTCCCAGAAGGCTGAGCTGCTTGTCAGACCGAATGAACAGGAGAATTTGCTAACTGGGTGCTAGAATCATCAAAATATTCCACTGGGAGTACAGGGAGCAGAAGAGGAAAATGCAGTTAATCAAAGAAAGGGGCGTGGAAAGTGGAAGAATGTTCTCATAGATGTATTTCTAGATGCATTGCTAAACCAGAGAGGTTTAGACTGAACAGTGACAAAGCCTGAAATGACAGTAGTTGAGATTTCCCCCCCAGATGAAGGACGTAAAAAATGCTAATCGGGGGGCTGGAGAGAGAGCACAGCCAGTAGGGCGTTTGCCTGGCACGCGACCGACCCGGGTTCGATTCCCAGCATCCCATAGGGTCCCCTGAGCACCGCCAGGGGTAATTCCTGAGTGCAGAGCCAGGAGGAACCCCTGTGCATCACCAAGTGTGACCCAAAAAGAAAAAAAAATGCTAATCGGTCCAGGGGTTGGAGCAATAGAACAGCGACCCCCTGTACTATCGAAACAAAAGATGACTACAAGAAAAAGAAAACATGAAAGCATCCAAGCTTATTATTATTTTTTTTGAAAGAGAAATAAAATCCAGAAGACAACTCAATGACATCTTTTAAAACACTGGAAGAAGAAAGAAACAAATTCAAAACAAAACAAAACAAAATAAAAAAAAAACACCCATCTGGAATTGTTTGGCCAAGGGAAAAAGAGCTTTCAGCTGCGAACGGGAAATAAACATTTATTTATCTCTTTTGTTACTACACAAGGAAAGAAATGGAAAATGCATTTCCCAACAGACCCCATGCTAAAAAGCATCTCTGAAAGAAGTCCTCTGGGCAGGAGGAACGTCACCCCAGAAATTCAAGAAGAAAGGAGAGGTAATAAAAAAAAGGAAAACAATAAATTTGATGCCTCGTGTTGGTTTTATGAGCATAAAACACAGAAAAAAAATGAAGTTCATGCAAACCACGACATGAAATTAGGGTGAGGGTGTCGGTTGGGCTGTAGTCAATTGGAGGAAGCAGAAAAAAAAAATCCCCTTAAAGAAGACACAAAGAAATGGGAAAACAGAGGCTGGAGCCATAGCATAGCGGGGAGGGCGTTTGCCTTGCACGCGGCTGACCCGGGTTCGATTCCCAGCATCCCATGGGGTCCCCCGAGCACCGCCAGGAGTGATTCCTGAGTGCAGAGAAGCCTGTGTATCCTGGCAGTGCTCAGGGAACCCATGGGATGCTGGAATTGAACCCGGGTGGGCTGCGTGCCAGGCAAGCGCCCTCCCCGCTGTGCTATGGCTCCAGCCCCACGTTACTGAGATTTGCACAGATCAAAAATAGGCCAGGGTGGTGGTGGGGTACTCAGAGAGGGGCTTCAGGACGTGCCAATCCACAGGTCACAAAGCAAGATGCACCCAGACCTCCCTTGCCGCCAAGACCTCAGCTACTCTGGACTCGCAGACACAGAGGACTTCTGCAAAGCACATTCCTGAGACGGGGGCCACACGAGCCCAGGAGACAGAAACGGGGGTGCCCGGCTGAGCAGCGTGTCTAGCTAGACCCCGGCTGGAACCCCAAGCCCCGGCTGCCGTGACTGGCCAGTTAAATCCCACGGGGCATGAGTGAGGAGCAGATCTCTCTGCAGGTTTTCAGCTCTGCATCGAGACAAGAAGACGGAGCCAGTGGAAATGCATCTTCTGGAGATGTGCAAAAATGAAGCAGCAATCTGCATCCCCCCCGGTGGTCTCTACCCGAGCCCCGGCTGCCGTGACTAGCCAGCTAAATCCCACGGGGCATGAGTGAGGAGCAGATCTCTCTGCAGGTTTTCAGCTCTGCATCGAGACAAGAAGACGGAACCGGTGGAAATGCATCTTCTGGAGATGTGCAAAAATGAAGCAGGAATCTGCATCCCTCCCGGTGGTCCCTACCTCTCTCTCTGGCCCCAAGATAGATGCTCCTGGCCGGGCGTGTTTCTAGGTAAAGGTATTAAGAGCAGAGAGAAGAAAGCAGGGGTGTAAGCAGGCCGTTGCCAAGAATCAGACACACGTCACTGTGTTTATTAAGCCACCAGCCGATCCCAGGGGAGGCTGCAGGCTGGCTTGGGGCCCGTGGACTGTTCTCGTATGCTGACAATGAGCCTCGAGTAACGACTCGAAGACAGAACAGCTTTGTACCTCTGGGCATTTAAGTCCCAGACAATGGGATGCACCTGCACCTGGCCCCCTTGGGGAAGAGCATCCTCTCTCTCTTTCTTTCTTTCTTTCTTTCTTTCTTTCTTTCTTTCTTTCTTTCTTTCTTTCTTTCTTTCTTTCTTTCTGTCTTTTTCTTTTTTTGCTCCACTTCAGAAAATTCTTGTCACCTCCCTTTCCTACGTGGTACAGATCTGTCCTGTTGGTGGGGCTCAGTTTCCCGGCTGTGATGCGTGTGGCGAGGTGGGGAGGGAGGGGTGGGACTGTGGAGCCCAGTGTGTGGGAACGGCTCAGGGACCCCCTTCTTGAAGAGCTGGGCACAAAGGCGCCCTCTGTTCCCCACCTCCTGGACCTCAGCAGCTTCTGTGAGGACCAGGTGGCCGGGGATGGGGTGGTCCTGGGGTCCCCCCCTCCCCGCCACTAGGAGGTTGTTGGTGACTTTCCAGACACACAACACGCTCTTTGGACACCCAGTGGCCTGGTGGCCGGGCTCCAGATGGGCTTCCTGTCCAGGCGGAGAAGCAGGGCGGACGCGGGCCAGAGGCTTGGAGCTGGGGTGACCTCCCCTCCCTCGCTCTCTCTCATCCCAAAGGTGAGAGGAGGGGGGGCCGCGTCCCAGCTGGGTCCCCCGGCAGCGAGAGACTTGCTGATTTATACGTCGCTCACGTAGGCAGCCGGGGGCGGGAGGCAGATGGTCCCTTGCAGGCAGACAAAACCCTCGTTGATGGGGGCTGGGCTCGACCAATGTGTGTGTGTTGTGGGGGGGGGGGCTGGGGTACCCCACCAGGGCCCTGGGCGAGTTGGGGTGTGTGTGGCTGTTCTTGGCTGTGGGGGACAGGGGCTGGTCTGTGGACCCCGGGAGCACCCCCTTCAGCTCCCAGACACCCCTCTCCCTTTCCAAAAACAAAGCGGGTTTAAAATGCACCTCTGAAAACACAACTGAACAAGGGCCGGAGTGAGAGCACAGCGGGGAGGGCGCTGACCTGGCACGCGGCCGACCCAGGTTCAATCCCCGGCATCCCCTAGGGTCCCCCAAGCACCGCCAGGAGTGATCCCTGAGTGCAGAGCCAGGAGTCAGCCCTGAGCATCGCCAGGTGTGGGCCAAAAACAATAATGATGGTGATAGTTAATAATAATAATAACACTAATAATAATAATAATAGCCACTGTTGCAACATGATCTGCAGAGTACCAGATGCTGGCATTTGATCAGATTAACTTGGAGAACTTTCCGGACTTTGCCCCAAGCATGAAGTCTGCACCTATTAATATGCTCACCAGCCATCGAGCACTGAAATAAGAGTTGAAATTCTCACTGGGCTATTCCCACATGTCTACAAGTAAATCACCCTGGGTAAGGGTTTAGATGAAGTCAGACAATGAAGAAATGAATGAATGAATGAATGAATGAATGGATGGGGGCATTTGGGTGAAGAGCAAGCAGAACTAAGGCACCATCATAGATTTTTTTTTTTGCAGGGGCCACACCCGGTGATGCACAGGGGTTACTCCTGGTTTATGCGCTCAGGAATCCCTCCTGGCGGTGCTCGGAGGACCCTAGGGGATGCCGGGGATCGAACCTGGGTTGGCCCTGTGCCAGACCAACGCCCTCCCTGCTGTGCTGTTGCTCCAGCCCCTATGGATGGACAAGATATTGATCAAGGTGCTGAACTGGGTGATGGACCAGATATTATTATTATTATTATTATTTTGCTTCTTGGGTCCCACCCGGCGATGCTCAGGGCTGACTCCCGGCTCTGCACTCAGGACTCACTCCTGGCGGTGCTCGGGGGACCCCATGGGATGCCAGGGATCGAACTCGGGTTGGCCGGGTGCAAGGCCAATGCCCTCCCCGCTGGGCTATCGCTTCGGCCCCAAGTTCTGGAACATTTTATTATTTTATCTTATTATTGTATTTTAACATTTTATTATTTATTCCGTTTTCTAACTTGAAAATTCTCAGAGACCTGCTCTTTGCCCAGATCTCCTTGAAGGTGACACGACTTTCCTGGAGACTAGAAACTTCTATAATTGGCAAAATATTCCTGAAACGCTCCGGCCAAAGTAGTGGCAAGGACTCATCACCTGTGAATAAATTAGAACCAGGGCCGTGACTCATTTGCAGAGCACAGGTTCTCTGCGTTTCACTCCCAGTATCACACACACACACACACACTCACACACACTCACACACTCATACACATTTGCACACTCACACACTCACACCCACACCCACTCACACACACTCAAACACACACATGCACTCACATACTCAGATACACTCAAACTCACACTCACACACATTCTCACACACACTCACCCACTCACACATCCACACACTCACACAAAACCACAACACTCTCACATACACATACACACTCACATACACAAATGCACACACTTACACACTTACACTCACACACTCATATACACTCACATATCACACTCACATAATACTCACACATTCATACTCACAGTTATGCACACACACCCACTCACACAGTCATACACATACATTCACACATTCACACATACACACTCATACCTATTCACACACTCACACACTCCACACACACTGCACAACTCACACACACTCACACACACCCACACTCACCCACACTCAACACACACATGCACTCACATACTCAGATACACTCAAACTCACACTCACACACACATTCTCACGCACACACTCACACATTCACATACACTCACACAAAACCACACACACTCTCACATACACGTACACACTCACATACACAGACTCACACACTCACACTTTTATACACTCACACACTCATACACTCACACATTCACACTCACACACATACTCACACACTCACAGTTGTGCACATACACACATTCACACACATACACACTCACACCTATTCACACACTCACACACACTCCACACACACACTCACATACACTCACACACACTCACACCTACACTCACACACACCCCCACTCACACACACTCACACTCATGCACACTCACCCCCACTCACACACACTCACACCCACTCTCTCGCACTCACACCCACACCCAGAGTACCAATCTGCCGGAGAAACCAGCTCGGCTTCTCCAAGCAGCACCCACCGGGCGGTCACAGGGCGGTCACAGGTCACCCCTCTGTCCCCTCCAAGGCTGCTTTCCCCAGGCAGTGGGCACAGGGACGTGGCACACGGGGACAGTTAACTGGGGCGGGGTGTGACAGATCACAGGGGCAACGGGACCCTCCAACCTCCTCTCTCTGGCTCTCCCTTCAGAGACAGCGGGAATATTTCTCTGTCCCTTTGGGGGACTGGTCAGCCGCCCGGGGACCCGAGTTTAACCCTTCGAAGCCCTTGAAACAGTCACACTCGCCCGGTGCCGACAAGGAGTGAATTCTTCACCTTTCTCGGGCATTCCACGGTGAACCCGCACACACCCGGGAAACCTTCTGGGCCTTTTTCCTGAGCCTGCTCCGGGGGACATGTGCTTCCTGCCACCGGGTGCGTTATCTCATTTCACTTCCAGTCATGTCGGGGAGCTTTTCAGCATCATGATCGATGCTTTTCAGACCCGAGCAGCCAGGAATGGGCAATAAAACCAGGATTTCCAGCCGGCAGGGGGACCGCCTGGTTCCAGCTTCTGCACTGGACAGGTCCTCCGGTCTACCGTAAACCTCCTAGCTTAGGCTCAGCTTCCCTTTGCAGTGTTTCTTTCTTTCTTTTTCTTTTCTTTTTGAGAGGGAAAGATATTATTTCAGTACCGCTTTGGGGCAGGGGTTGGGATTCGGGATGGAAACACCTAAAATACGGTGTCATGGTGGTGGGATTGGTGTTGGAATATTAAATGTCATCGAAGATTGTGGACTATTTTTTCATTTTATTTAATTTTTTTTTGCTGTTTGGGTCACACCCAGCAATGCACAGGCGTTACTCCTGGCTCTGCGCTCAGGAACTACCCCTGGCGGTGCTCAGGGGACCCTATGGGATGCTGGGAATCGAACCCGGGTCGGCTGCGTGCAAGGCAAACACCCTACCCGCTGTGCTACTGCTCCAGCGCCCAAAAAATGAAAACATTTTTAAAAGAAGAATTTAGTTCTATCTCGTCTGTTTAGGTCAACTTTATTTTTTTTTCTGTCAGGCTTATCCTTCAAAGAAAGAATTTTTATTTATTTATTTATTTATTTATTTATTTTTAGGGCTGGATCAGTAGTACAGCAGGGAGGGCATTTGCCTTGCATGAGGCCAACCCGGGTTCAATCCTCGGCATCCCAGAGGGTCCCCCGAGCACCACCAGGAGTGATTCCTGAGTGCAGAGGAATCACTGAGGAACCCCAGAGCATCGCCGGGTGGGACCCAAAAGCAGAACAAACCAACCAACCAAAACCAATCTCAGAAGGCCGTGAACTGCACCCCTAGGTGATGGGACCCAGCTAGAGCCCCCAGTACCCTGGGAGACCACCTTTAAAACGCTCATTGGGTAGCTGGAGCCATAGCAGAGTGGGTAGGGCGTTTGCCTTGCACGTGGCCAACCCGGGTTCGATCCCCGGCATCCCACAGGGTCCCCTGAGCACCGCCAGGAGTGATTCCTGAGTGCAGAGCCGGGAGTCAGCCCTGAGCATCGCTGGGTGGGACCCAAAAAAGCAAAAAAAAAAAACAAAAACAAAAAAAAAAACCAACTTCCTGCTCAGCTGAACCAACTTTATTTTCTCTTGTTTATACAACCACAAACCCACATCATCAGCCCCGTTTGGGCTGATCAAACCAGATTAAGCTCATGGAAATGGAAAGAGAGAGAAAGGAGGCAGAAAGGTCAGTTTTCCGAATTGCAGTTTTTATTATCTCTTGGTCCCTTTTTTTTCTTTTGTGGTCCAAAATATTCCTCATTTGGAAGTCCAGATGAACCCATTTAATATTTCAGTACCTGGAAATGGGATTGTGTGTGTGTGTGCATGTGCGCGCGCGTGTGATTTTGAAATAAAGATGGATTGCGGGTCCTATTTCAAGTTTCTCTTGGATTTGAATAATTAGCCCCCGAGGAATTATTAATGATGCTCCTTGTTCCTATAATAAGACGTTTTAGGTCACAGATGGACCCGGAGAAGGCTTGGAAATGGAGGAAGATCAAATGGGCCAGAATCGAGTCGAACTGGATCAAGCATGTTAGTTCAAAATAGCGAAGGAACCTCATTGCCTAACACACACTCACACACACTCACACATACACACACACACACACACACACACACATCTACCTTCACTTAAAACCACGAGGGGCCGGAGCAATAGCACAGCGGGTAGGGCATTTGCCTGGCATGCGGCCGACCTGGGTTCTATCCCCAACATCCCATAGGGTCCCCTGAGTGATTCCTGAGTGAGTGCAGAGCCAGGAGTCAGCCCTGAGTATCGCTGAGCGTGGCCTGAAAGTGAAAGAAAGTCAGGGACAGTATCCCAGGAGCGGCCTCCAGATGGACTCTTGGGGGCCCAGGTGCTAGGTCCCAGCTAGGGTGCTCAGGGCTGACTCCCGGCTCTGCACTCAGGGATCACTCCTGGCGGTGCTCAGGGGACCCTATGGGATGTCGGGGACCGAACCCGGGTCGGCCACGTGCAAGGCAAACGCCCTCCCTGCTGTGCTATTGCTCCAGCCCCGTGTTTTGGTGTCCTTTGAATAGATGGGACATTCCCCCCCCCCCCACCCGGAATTTCTGAGGAATACTGAGGTTGCTGGCGGCTTTTTCTGAATTTCCACCCCCTCCAGGAAGCCTCCTGCTTCTTCACAGTTGCTGTTTTGGGTCATTTCTATGTAAGCCATTTTCACATGGTTGCTTTGATTTGCATTTTCCTGCTAATAAGTGATAATGAGTATTTTTTTTAATGTGCCTCTTTGCCATCTGGATATCTTTGGTGAAGACTCTTGCAAGCTCTCTCCCCACTTTTTTCTTTTCTTTTCATTTATTTATTTATTTATTTATTTATTTGCCTTTATGGGTCCCACCCAGTGATGCTCAGGGCTGACTCCCGGCTCTGCACTCAGGAATTACTCCTGGCGGTGCTTGGGGGACCATATGGGATGCCGGGGATCGAACCCAGGTCGGCCGCGTGCAAGGCAAACGCCCTACCCACTGTGCTATCGCTCGGGCTCCTTTCTTTTGTAATGATCGTTTCTTTGGCAGCACTAAACATCTTAGTAGTGGATGGAACTCCGTTTTGTCTATTTTTTTTTTTTTTGCTTTTGTTTCCCTCGCGGTGGGAGTCGAATCCTAGAAGAATCCCAGAATCCAGCAAAATGGAATTGTGCTACCGATTTTTCCTTCAGGTTATATTATCGGTTCCCGTTAGATCGTCAGAACTTTAATACATTTCGAGTTGACTTTTGTGCCCGATACGCAGTTGTGATAAAATCTCACTCTTTTCCCTGTGACTGCAACTGTGTTTCAATGAGCGTGATTGATTAAATCTCAAGGTCTAAGTCACGGCCAGACCTGCCACTCAGAAGGTGATTAGCAGGTAAGACATTTGCCACTCAGCATGTGACAGGATCGATTCCCGGCGTCCAATAGGGTCCCCAAATTTCACCAGGAGCAATTCATTTCTGAGTGCAGAGCCAGGAGTCAGCCCGGAGCTCCGCCAGGTGTGGCCCCCAAATCACAATTCAAAAAAGAAGAAGATCTGGTTGATCAAGGATTGAAAGGGAGCTGGTGGCCACTGATTTGATAGGACCCAAAGAAGCTTTAGAAGCAACGTTCGGGGCTGGAGTGATAGCACAGCGGGGAGGGTATTTGCTTTGCATGCGGCCAACCCGGGTTCGATCCCTGGCATCCCATATTTTCCCCTGAGCACCGTCAGGAGTGATTCCTGAGTGTAGAGCCAGGAGGAACCCCTGAGCATCGCTGGGTGTGACCCAAAAGGAAAAAAAAATAAGAAGCAACACTGCAAGCAAGCAAACTCCGGAAGTTGATGTGGAGGGCCTCTGGGATTTGGGCAATTCCCCAGAAAGTTGTGGAGACTTACCTCCTGCAAGGTTTTCCAGCTCTGCCTCTTGGGTAAGGTAGGAGATGAGTGGGTGGGGCTAGTTAACGGACACTTTCCCGAGGCTTCCCTGATCCAGCTGACCAGTGTGTCCACTGGCCTCCCCCAAGGCAGAGACAATAGGACCTCACCTCAGCATCACTTCAACCCTGAAATGCACTCTCAGATGGTGGATTCACTCCCTCCCCTCTAAAGCAGGGGCGTACGAGACCCAATGCCCAGAGCGGTACAATTGGGTTGGGGTCTCTTTGGCAATGCAGTGAGCTGGGACCAGAGAGATAGTCCAGCAAGTGAAGCACTTACCTTCCGCGCGGCCCACCAAGGTTCGATTCCTGACACCCCATATGACGCATTCCCCGAGCACGGCCAGGAGTGATCCCTGTGTGCAGAGCCAGGAGTCAGTCCTGAGCATCACTGGGCATGGCCCCAAAAGCGAAAAAGCAAACAAATAAACAAAGTGAGCTGAACATATTAGCTCCATGGACATGCTAAGATTTGCAGAAAAGATCATTTTCTCTCTGTACTAACAGGAAAATTGCCGTAAAGACTTGCAACGTGGTGCTTAGCCCACAGAGCTAATAAAATTTATTAGGAAATGATTTGTGAATAGGACAGAGTCCAAGAGATTTAGGGAAGAGCACTCTGGGAAATCATGCCAAAGAAAGGGCGTTTCCAGGCAGAAAATGGGCAGGAAGGAAGAAGGACACCGGGGGGCTTGGGTTGGCCTCTCCGTGGGGAAGAGAGGAACGGTTTGTCATAGGTTACCTCATCTCCCTGGAGACCGTTAGAACCACCGGGGTGAGGTCGGCCTTGAAGGCTGCTGGGCTTAGCCAAGGTGCCACCATTTTGGAAGGGCATTTTCTTCTCCAGGGTGGATCCGTGAGCTCAAGGCACTGAGTCAGATGCTTCTGCCAAGATCCATCCAGAATCTTTCAGATCTGTCTAGAATCTTCCAGATCTGTCCAGAATCTTCCAAAGTCGCTTTTTTTTAAATTTATTTTTATTTTGTGCAGGAAAGGCAGTGAAAATTTATGTTCAGAATTCCCTGACACCTCATTTTTCTCTCCTCAGAGAAGAGGAAAGAGGGCTTGAGTCACAGCACAGTGGGGAGTGCAGGGGCCTTGCCTTGCCTGTGACTGACCTGGGTTCAATCCTTGGCATCTCATAGGGTCCCCCGAGCACTGCCAGGAGTGATCCCTGAGTGCAGAGCCAGGAGTCAGCCCTGAGCATCGCTGGATGTGGCCCAAACCACTGTAGCACTGTCCTCCTGTTGTTCATCAATTTGCTCAAGTGGGCCCAGTAACGTCTCCATCGTGAGACTTGTTGTGACTGTGTTTGGCATATGAATACGTCCCGGGTAGCTTGCCAGGCTTTGCCGTGCGGGCAAGATACTCTCGGTAACTTGCCGGGCTCTCCGAGAAGGGTGGAGGAATCGAACCCGGCTCAACCAGGCTGGCTGTGCCCAAGGCAAACGTCATACCACTGTGCTATCGCTCCAGCCCAGTGGCCCAAACCACACTCCCCAAAATCAGCATCATTATTTGGGGGACTCGAGTAATAGCACAGCAGGGAAGGTGCTTGCCTTGCACATGGCCAGCCCGGTTTTAGTTCCCAGGATCCCATAAGGTCTTCTGAGCCCTGCCGGGTTTGAGCGTGGAGTACTGCATGCAGGTGTGACCTAGTTCCTCCGCTCCCAAAATACTAAAGTGACATTTTTAGCATTATAAAAGAAATTTTCAGGGGTTAGAGCAATAGTACTGCATAGAGGGCATATGTCTAGCACGCGGCAGTCCCAGATTTGATCCCCGGCATCCCAGAGGGTCTCCTGAGCACCATCAGGAGTGATTCCTGAGCACAGAGCCAGGAGTCGGCCCTGACAAGCCCTCCCAGCCTCCTCCCCTCCCTCCAGCCCCTGACAAAAAAAAAATCATAGTTTTTCCCATGTGACCAGAACAAATTTACAAAGATTGAGTAACTCTATTTAGTTCTCAAAGGTCCCCAGGCATTGAGTCGGGGTAAAGAAAAGGGACCAGTAAAAAGAGCCAGTGAATTCCTCAGAGAGAAGGGGATTCCTTAGGGAACCGTGGTCCAGAGACTAAGGAACTAGGGGACCGAGAACGTCCAACACAGCTGAAGGGCCAGGAACGGCAACATGGTGACCTGACCTCAGAGTCTGGCATTGTTATTGTTCCTGGAACCCTTGGCGAATGGCGACCAGCAGAGTGAGTTTCAGAGAAAAGCGTGGGCACGAGGGACACTGGACTCGAGCATCTGAGTGGCCGAGAGCCGCCTCCCCAGACCAGTCACGGCAATGGGCCGTGACTGGTCTGGGCCTGTTTCTCCATTCTCCAGGGAACGGAGAAACAGGCCCTGGGTTGTTGGTAGATGATTTCTCTCTCCTCCATAGCCCAGTCCAATCTCTCCCCTACGGCACAATCGTGGTCATAGTCCCAGTGATCACAGTTCCATCATCCTAGTCTCCTCATCGGACCTCAGAGTTCCCCCCGCCTCCTTACAGCATAGTTCTGTAGCAATCAGGAAGGGTGGGAGACACGTAGGTGTAGTTGAACATTGTCATAACAACAAACAGAAGTTCTGGGGGATGAACTCAAGGACAGAATCTCACCTGAGGGGTCAGCACTCCAGATTACTAGGAGATCCACTCAAGGGCGGTATCCCATCCTGGGTGTGGCGTATTGCGTTCTCCTTTCCTGGGCTAGCAATCCATTTCAACAATCATAGTCAATTTACTACTTATATATTTCTGGGCTGGAGCGATAGCACAGCGGGTAGGGCATTGGCCTTGCACATGGCCAACCCAGGTTCTATTCCTCCATCCCTTTCGGAGAGCCTGGCAAGCTACCGAGAACATCCCGCCCGCACGGCACAGCCTGACAAGCTCCCCGTGGCGTCTTCGAGATGCCAAACACAGTCACAACAAGTCTCACCATGGAGACGTGACTGGTGTCCACTGGAGCAAATCGATGAACAACGGGAGGACAGTACTACAGTACTATCATATTTCTAGTCATTTTGCATGGACACAGTAAGAGAGATATTAAGCTTAAAGGTTGGCTCTTCCTGGGGATGATCATGATCACAATCATCCTGTTGTTCGTTGATTGTCTCGAGCAATGTCTCCTACCTAGCCCTGAGATTTTAAAAGAGCCATTTCAAGGCTCTTTCAGGATTAGGAGAATGAGACCCATCATTGTTACTGGGATTTGGCATATGGAGTACGACACGGGAAGTTTGCCAGACTCTGCCGTGCAGGCAGGATACTTTTGGTAGCCTGCCAGGTTCTCCAAAGGAAAGATAATAAGATGTCATATGGCCGCAAATGCGGCCGCACACTTCCAGGAGCTGGGTTTTATAGTCTCTGCGTCTTGGCCGTTGATGGGACCAACCTGGCGCTGTCAGCAGCTGGTGGGTGTGACACCTACCTACTGGAAGATGAGGGGGGAGGGGTCTGGGTGGAGAAGGCCCAGTCCCAATCCGAGTAGGCTTGGAGACCTCAGCCCCGGGACCCGCATGCCTGGGTTCATCTGCCAGTTCCTTCATGCATGAGGCTTGTCTGGACATGTGGAGAGTGGTTCCAGCATGGCTGTGGCTGGCTCCGGAGGTCCTCAGCTGGGGACATCTCGCCGTATACCCCAGACCACAGTCCTCAGATCAGGTCAGTCTTTCCTAACCCCAGCAGAGTCCTTGTTTAGTTTCTTCTTTATGGGTCATAAGAGAGTTTGTTCCATCACTGTGCTCTTAACTTATTGTACTTACAACACTTACCTTGTCCCTTTTCGATGCCAGGGTAGCTCACAGCTTGCCCTGGGTCCATTCAGTCCCTCCGTCGGGACCCTGCTCTTGGAGTGCTAGGAACTTTGGGCAACTGAGACTTTAGTCAAGTAAATATGAAGGATGCCTGGAGTAAATATTCACGATCACGATCGTCCTGTTGTTCGTCGATTTCCTCGAGCAGGCACCAGTAACGTCTCCTTCTTCCTAGCCCTGAGATTTTAAAAGAGTCATTTCAAGGCTCTTTCAGGGTTAGGAGAATGAGACCCATCATTGTTACTGGTATTTGACATATTGAGTACGCCACGAGGAGTTTGCCAGACTCGGCCGTGCGGGCAGGATACTTTTGGTAGCCTGCCAGGTTCTCCAAAGGAAAAAATAAAATAATAAGATGTCATATGGCCGCAAATGCGGCTGCACGCTTCCGGGAGCTGGGTTTTAATAGTATCTGCGTCTTGGAGTAAATATTATTTGGAGTTAATTAACGCCCATGTTACAAAAGCATGGCATCAACTGTCTTCCTGTGTCTATACAAAAAGGACGTTGCTAAGTAAACCATACAAATGGCATCAAGGAAAGAGAAAAGCAATATAGGATTATTAGTGCCTGATGGAATTGGGTGTACCTCAGGGGCACTGAGTTGGGAGTAACTCAATAAACCTCAGCTCCCTGCGGAGGGGCAAGGACAACCCAGCGTTATCCAACAGCAGAGGGTAGTTTCCTGAAATATATGTCTTTTTTGGGAAGCATGTAAGTGACTGAAAGGGGAGTGAAGAGCAACATGAAGTGTCTATGGAGAAAGAAAAGTTAAGAGGAGCAATGGAAGTTTCCAGAACTATACTCAAGATATTGGTTGGGGCTGGAGCAATAGCACAGTGTGGAGGGCGTTTGCCTTGCATGCAGCCGACCTGGGTTTGATTCCCATCATCCCATAGGGTCCACCGAGCACCGCCAGGAGTGATTCCTGAGTGCGGAGTCAGGAGGAACCCCTGTGCATTGCCGTGTGTGGCCAAAAATTTAAAAAAGCAAAAAAATTAAAAAAGATATTAGTCATCAACCTTGGCCGTATTGAGACGTGCTGAAGGAGAGAGGGTGTCTGTGTCATCCTAGAGGACAGGAATATTGATCATGCCTCCCTTCAGGATGAAGTGGAGACCCTGTGAATGAAAACATGTCAAATAATTAGTACGCTTTCCGGACCAAATAAGTTCTCAGTAAATGTTTGCTAGTGTTTCTGTCTTCTTACCCTCTTGGCCGACATTCTTATTTTCCTTCCAACCTGAAAATGTCATGAGTTGATGTCATTCTCTTCTTCCGAAGAACTCCGTGTCCCTGGTGGTAAGTTTTCATGTCATACCGCCACGGCAGGGTGGATTTGCTTCCAGCCCAAATATTAGTCATTGCTTCCTGGTGCTTGGTTCTGTAAGAGTCCTTTTGGGGTTAGAATGAAGTAGTTTAAAAAAATAATAAAAGAAGAAGAAGACGTTGGGAATGCTTGTCCCTTGGTTGACTGGTCCTCTATTGATAACCAGAGTCGGATAGGTCGGGCCAGCTTTAATCTGAGGTCTTTCATCTTGGGTCTACTTGACATGAGATCAAACACCCTCTTGGAACACCAGCCTCAAGTGCAGCTTGGTAAAGGCTACTCTCCAGAGCCAATATATTTTCTTTGGGGGCCTTGGTTGTTTTTGAAGTCATTCTACTGCACTCTCCAGCTAAAATTGCCGGGCTGACTTGGTTCCACTGGACTTTCTATGACTTCATAATGATTAATCCCCTTGGGCAGTGCCAAAGTTTGCAAGGATGGAAGCACCACGTGTCATTTCCACATCCAAGGAATTAAGTCACCCTAGTCTGGAGTCTGCACTAGATAAATATCCAGTCCTGCCCCAGAGGGCACCAGAGACATGGGGCAGAACATCGGGAGAGACTTTTATTTTTTGGAACAGTTTTATTTTATTTTATTATTTATTTATTTATTTATTTTTGCTCTTTGGGTCATACCTGGCAATGCACAGAGGTTACTCCTGGCTCTGCACTCAGGAATCACTCCTGGCAGTGCTCAGGGGACCCTATGGGATGCTGGGAATTGAACCCGGGTCGGCCGCGTGCAAGGCAAACACCCTGCCTGCTGTGCTATCGCTCCAGCCCCTATTTTTAATTTTTAACTTGAATCACCATGAGATAGAGTGACCAAGGGAGAGACTTTTATTTTTTTGGCTTTTTGGGTCACACTGGCGGTGCTCAGGGGTTCCTCCTAGCTCTGCACTCAGGAATTACCCCTGGCAGTGCTCAGGGGACCATATGGGATGCTGGGAATCGAACCCGGGTTAGTGCGTGCAAGGCAAACGCCCTACCCGCTGTGCTATTGCTCCAGTCCCAAGGAAGAGACTTTTAAAATTAATTCCTAGCCCTCTTTTACCACCTATCTATTTTCTAGATTGAGGGACTGCTTTCAAGGAGCAATTTCATAAATCTGATGTTTTCCTTTTCTAGACTACTGTGTGTGAGAACAGGGCTGGAACGATAGCAGAGAGGGTAGGGCGTTTGCCTTGCACGTGGCCAACCTGGGTTCGATTCCTCTGTCCCTCTCGGAGAGCCTGGCAAGCTCCCGAGAGTATCCCGCCCGCACGGCAGAGCCTGGCAAGCGCCCCGTGGCGTATTCGAGATGCCAAACACAGTCACAACAAGTCTCACCATGGAGACGTGATTGGTACCCGCTCGAGCAAATCGATGAACAACGGGAGGACAGTGCAACGGTACTACAGGCTGTTGTGTGATGAATTTAGCTCTGGGTGCCAATGACTTAGAATCCATCGAGAGCGTGACTGGTTTCAACTCTGTTCTTCCAAATTTTCTGGTGGTCAGGTGTGTCCTTTACCTGCAAGAGACATCTTCAAGACTCCGGTGGGCTAGATAGTGCCCCTTGTCATTGTACTATTGCCCTTTGTCACCTGTAGTTTGATGTTTCACTCTTAGGGACACTCGCATAACGATTGTAATGCTTTTTTTTTTTTTTAGAAACCCCTCCCCTCCTTCATAAAAAAAAGGAAAATCATGAGGCTGGAGTGATAGCACAGCCGGGAGGGTGTTTGCCTTGCACGCAGCCGACCCGAGTTCAATTCCCAGCATCCCATATGGTCCCCCGAGCACCTCCAGGAGTAATTCCTGAGTGCATGAGCCAGGAGCCCTGAGCATCGCCAGGTGGGACCCAGAAAGTAAAGAGAAAAAAAAAAGAAGAAAAATCAGAGTTTGGAGGAGGGAAGGCCAGACATACCCGGAAGTTTGCAAACTTCTGCATGACGTTTGCAAATCCCTGTGTAACACTAGAACATTCCACAAGGTCGAGGGGTGATCTGGCATAGGGGAGATGGACAAAGATGCAAGTTCACATCCCCAGTGACCCAAGACACATCCTGGAGAGACTTGGGAAACCATACGGGGTGCTGGGGACTTCGACCCGGGGCAGTCGTCAGCCAGGAAGTCACCTTCCCCGCTGTGCCATCACCTCAGGCGCAGATTCTGCAAACACAGAAATGGTGGGTGTCAGCTTCTCCCTTTGCCGGATGGAGAATTCGGACCCCGAGCCAGTGACACACCTTGGTTACATATGAGACCGCAGCGGAGTGAAAAAACTCAGACTTCCGAGATCCAGAAGCCAAAGACGGGCTGGGGTTGATTTCTTCTCTGCAACCCCCACCTATGGTCAGGAAGCGAGGAGAGCACTGGAGCACCGTCCTCCCGTTGTTCATGGATTTGCTCGAGCGGGCACCAGTCACGTCTCCATGGTGAGACTTGTTGTGACTGTGTTTGGCATCTCGAAGACGCCACGGGGAGCTTGCCAGGCTCTGCCGTGCGGGCGGGATACTCTCGGTAGCTTGCCGGGCTCTCCGAGAGGGGTGGAGGAATCGAACCCGGGTCAGCCATGTGCAAGGCAAACGCCTTCTCTGCTGTGCTCTCACTCCAGCCTAGAAATAGATAAGAGGTAAATTAGGCAAGGAGAGATCCAGAAGAAATTCAAAGGAAGAGAAAAGACACTGGAGTGGGAAACACTAAGCTGGGGCCCAAGTGGACAGTGGGCAGCGCTTCCGAGAGCCCCTGGTGAGAGTTACTCAGGCCAGGAAGCTGCTCCCTGCACGGGAACCCAAGGCCGTCCCCACCCACCCCGGGGCTTCCAGGCTCAAGATTTGTCTCTGAATTTCTGTCCTTCTGGGGGGCCCAGAGAGTCTTCCCAGCTCCTGGCCACTCTGAGCTGACTTTAACTGGGACGCAGGGCCCCACACAGTAGCCCATGCCGGGATATTTGGTGTGGGTGACGCTGAGCTCCGTAGAAGGCCACACACGGACAGCCCGGGGCAGGAACGATAAGGGGCCCTGCAGCTGGGGCCACAGAGAGAGTCCAATGGTCAGGGCCTCTGCTTTGCAGGAAGCTGACCCAGATTCCACCCCGGCACCCAAGAGGGGCCTCTTCTCGTCCTGCCCCTCGGAGCCCTTGTTTCTTGAGCAGCTGTCACCAACGGGTGGTTTGGGAGTCGCCTCTGTGTGGCCCCAAACTCACCCCCCTGGGACGAAGCTCCCTCCTGTCGTCCCCTCTGGAGCTGGTTGAAGACGTCCTGAGCCCTCCAGCTCTGCCTCATGGCCCTGGTGTCCCACGGAATGGTGTGTATGTGTGTGTGTGCGCGCGCGCGTGTGTGTGCATGTGTGTCTGCGTATGAGTGCGTGCACGTGTGTGTGGTGTGCATGTCTACATGCATGTGTATGTGAGTGTGCGTGCGCATATGTGTGTGCACGCATGTGTGCGTATGCGTGCGTGTGCGTATGCATTGTGCGTGTGTGCATGTGTGCGCATGTGTGCACGTGTGCGTGCGTGTGCACATGTGTGTGCGTGCATGCATGTGTGTGCATGTGTGTACGTGAGTGTGCATGTGTGTATGTGAGTGTGCGTGCGCACATGTGTGTGCATGCATGTGTGTGCATGTGTATGTCTGCGTGAGTGTGCGTGTGTGCATGTGTGTGTATGTGTGTGCGTGCACATGTGTGTGCGCATGCATGTGTGTGCATGCATGTGTGCGTGCATGTGCGTGTATGCATGCGTGCATGTGTGCATGTGTGTGCGTATGCATGTGTGCGTGTGTATGTGAATGTGCGTGCACACATGTGCATGTGTGCATGCATGTGTGTGCATGTGTGTATGTGTGCGCGTGCATGCATGTGTGTGCACGTGCATGTGTGTGTATGTATGTGTGTGTGCGTGTGTATGCATATGTGCATGTGTATGTGCGTGCGCACGCATGTGTGTGCATGTGCATATGTATGTATGGGTGTGTGTGTGTATGCATTGTGCATGTGTGTATGTTGCGCATGTGTGCATGTGTGTGTGCATGTGTGTGCACATGTGTGTGCGTGCATGCATGTGTGTGCATGTGTGTGCGTGTGCACGTGTGCATGTCTGTCCACGTGTGTGTGCATGTGTGCGCGCGTGTGTGTATGTGTATGCGTGTGCATGCAAGCTTTGTCTGTGTTTGTCTGTGTTTGTCTGTGTTGGGACCCCAGCGGCAGTCACACGGTTTCAAAGCCACGCCAGGAGCTCGGAGAGTCGCTCTGGAAGAATCTGGCAGACGGTGCTTAGTGACTCTGTGACAGATGGAGCCCGTGGCACCGCTCTCTCTCCCTGCGCCCGCCCGCCAGCCAGCCTCTCCTTCCCGCACCTTGGCTCCCTCCCCCTCCCCCCACTGCCAGGTGCCAGGACCTCACTGTGCCAGGGCTGCGAGGCAGAGTCACCGCTGCAGAGTCTCCAGGCCCCAGTGAGGGACCGAATCAAATCCCACGGTGCTGGGGAGGAAGGAGAGACGGGAGCAGCCTGGAGGAACTGGAATCCGAGACCCAAGTTTCCCCACACAAGCCAGAGGTTGGAGGGGGTGGAAGAAAACAGAGGGGGATGCAGTGGGTCTAAAGGCAGAATCGGGGGACTGGAGTGATAGCACAGCAGGTAGGGCATTTGTCTTGTATGCGGCCGACCCGGGTTCGATTTCCTGCATCCCATAGGGTCGCCCCAAGCACCGCCAGGAGTGATTCCTGAGTGCAGAGCCAGGAAGGAATCAGCCCTATGCATCGCCCGGTGTGACCCCAAAAGCAAAAATAAATAATAAATAAATAAAGGCAGAATCGGGGTGCTGGCTCAGAGGGCCAGAGCACCAGTGTGGCGTGGGGGAGCCCTGGCATGGCACCCAGAACCCCCCAGGTGTACCCTGCAGACAACATCAACGCAGGATGCAGTGCCACGAAGTCAGAGGTTCCGGCTTGGTTGGGCTCCATCCTTCCCACAATGAACTCGGCCAAGTGATGCACCCTGACGTTAATCCTGTGTCTCCATCTGCAGCACTGTAGCACCGTAACACTGTCCTCCCATTGTTCATCGATTTGCTCAAGTGGGCACCAGTAACATTGACACCTGTTACTGTGTTTGGCATATCGAATATGTCACGGGTAGCTTGCCAGGCTTTGCCATGCAGGCGAGATACTCTCGGTAGCTTGCCAGGCTCTCTGAGAGGGGTGGAGGAATTGAACTTGGGTCAGCCCGGTCAGCCGAGTGCAAGGCAAACGCCCTACCCACTGTGCTATTGCTCCAGTCCCCAATTTGGAGATTTTTGTTTTTTAAGGCAGTGAACTTTTGAATTTCTCTTGGCAATGCATGTTCAGATTTGGTGCTGAAGTCAGAGAAAATGAAAGCAGTAACTCCCATGTAGAATTAGACTCAACTTAGAGGTGTTAAACGCTCCGTTTGCAACAACTGAGGGAAAGGTTCAACAGAAAATCTGCACGCATAGAGAAGATTTCGGCTAAACTGGTGGATATTTATCAAACATCCATGACAGGAGAATTCTTCTTTTTCAAACACACATGGAAAGTTTCACGGATAGGCCATATGTTAGGCCATAAGACAAGTTTCAATAAATTTAAGTAGTTTGAAATCATACAAAGTATGTTCTCTAACTTCGATGCAACTAGATTGGAAGGCAGCAGAAGGAAATTGGGAGAAGTAGCAAATGAAATAAAACAGAACCAAATAACTTGTGTGTCATACAAAACACCAGAAGGGAGGAAAAGTCACTATTTTGAATTGAATGAAGACTTGACGTATCAAAACGTATGGGCTGCAGCTAGCAGTGATTTAGAGGGAAAGATACGGCTATAACCACCTACATTCGAATAGAAGAAAGACCTTGGGGCTGGAGCAATAGCACAGTGGGGAGGGCATTTCCCTTGCACACGGACGACCTAGGTTCGATTCCCAGCATCCCATAGGGTCCCCTGAGCACCGCCAGGAGTAATTCCTGAAAGCATGAACCAGGAGGAACCCCTGAGCATCGCCGGGTGTGACCCAAAAAGCCAAAAAAAAAAAAAGAGTAGAAGAAAGATCTTAAACCAGTAATTATAAAGCTTCACTCTAAGACCATTCACTTAAATCATTCACTCACGACCATCCTGTTGTTCGTCGATTGCCTCGAGCAGACCCCAGTAACGTCTCCTTTGTCCTAGCCCTGAGAGTTTTTAAAAGGCGCCATATTCAAGGCTCTTTCGGGGTTAGGAGAATGAGACCCATCATTGTTACTGGTATTTGGCATATTGGGGACGCCACGGGGAGTTTGCCAGACTCTGCCGTGTGGGCAGGTCACATTCGGTAGCCTGCCAGGGTGTCCAAAGTAAATAAATAAAATAATAAAAAAAAAATTAAAAAATAAATAAATAAAAAATAAAACACAAGTAGGGGTCAGAGTGATAGCACAGCGGGGAGGGTGTTGGCGTGGCACGTGGTCAACCCGGGTTTGATCCCCGGCATCTCTTAGGGTCCCCCGAGCACCGCCAGGAGTGATTTCTGAGTGCAGAGGCAGGAGTCAGCCCTGAGCATCGCTGGGTGGGACCCAAAAAGCAATCAATCACTCAATCAATAAAGAGTGATGAACCAGGGACCTGGGTAATAGCACAGCAGGTAGGGCGTTTAAATAAATCACGATCACGATCACAACCATCCTGTTGTTCGTCGATTGCCTCGAGCAGGCCCCAGTAACGTCTCCTTTGTCCTAGCCCTGAGATTTTTTAAAAAGTGCCACATTCAAGGCTCTTTCAGGGTTAGGAGAATGAGACCCATCACTGTTGCTGGTATTTGGCATATTGGGTACGCCACGGGGAGTTTGCCAGACTCTGCCGTGTGGGCAGGTTACATTCGGTAGCCTGCCAGGTTGTCCAAAGTAAGAATGAGATAATAAGATGTCACTTCCGGGAGCTGGGTTTTATAGTCTCTGGGTCTTGGCCGTTGATGGGCTTACACAGCGCCAGAGGGCCAGCTGGTGGGTGTGACCCCTGCCTACTGTAAAGTGGAGGATCTGGGTGGAGGATGCTCAGCCCCGATCCGAGCAGGCTTGGAGATCTCAGCCCTGGGACCTGCATGTCTTTGTTCCTCTGCTGGTACCTTTATGCATGCGGAGAGTGGTCTCAGCATGGTGGTGGCTGGTTCTGGAGGTCTTCGGCTGCCAGAGCCCTGGTCGGGTTGGGGAGGAAAACTCAACCCGCCCCCCTCCAAGGGGCCCCGGCAAGGACAGCCAGGCGTGGGGGCAGGAGACTCAGCCAAAAAAAAAAAAAAAAAGAGTAGACGATTTAAACCAGTAATTATAAAGCTTCACTCTCAGACCATTCACTTAAACCATTCACTATTAAAAAAAAAACTAGTGAAATAGATTAATTAAGCAAATTCAGAGCAAGCTCAAGGAAGGCAGTAAAAAAGGTTAGAGAAGAAAAAAATGAAATTGTTTGTTATCTCTTATAGAAGGATTAATGTCCCTGGGTGAAATACAACAATCTTCACACACTTTCCTCTACGGGACGTGTTTTGGATCATTTTCAGCGGTTTACTCACAATAAACAATACAAAATAAATGACTTCGGTTCTACTTTGGGGCAGGGGTTGGGGTTCAGGATGGAGACATCTGAAATAAGGTGGTGGGAAGGTGTCCTGGTGCTGGGATTGGTGTTCGGATATTAAATGCCATCAAATATTGTGAACTACTTTGTAAAAATAAAACAAAATCTAAAAAAGAAAAGAATGAAATGGAAAACAGGTCAAATCAGCAAAGCCAAAAGTTGGTTCCTTAAACAGATCAACAAAATAGATTTTGTTAGAGATCGAAGAATATGAGAAAAGAAGAGAGAAATGCCCCAAATCGGGGGCAGAAAAAGATCAGAAATTCTTTTTTCAACCTTACGGAAGTATGAAGGATTGTAATGGAAAATTATGAAGCACTTTATATCACAGTACACAACGTGTGTGAAATGAATGAATTTCTAGAAAGGCACAAATTACCTAGAAGCAATAAAAATATACGGATATAACTGGACCTATCCGAAGTAAAAAGAAGCACAAAAATTAGACATTTAAGACACTCTGACAGAGATAGTCAAGCCCAGCTTGATTCACTGGTGAATTTTGCCAAATACTGGAGAGTGTGTGCTTTGGGCCACACCCAGAGGTGCTCAGGGCTACTCCTGGCTTTGTGCTCAGGGACCTACTTTTTTTTCCAGTTTTATTTTTTTTTTAAATTTTTATTAGTGAAACACCATGAGGTACAGTTGTAGACTTACAAATTTTTGTGCTTGGGTTTCAGTTATACAATGATCGAGTACCCATCCCTCCACCAGTGCCCATTTTCCACCACCACGGGTCCCAGTATCCCTCCCACCCCCCATCCCCGCCATCCCACCCTGCCTCTGTGGCAGGGCATTCCCTTTTGTTCTCTCTCTCCTTTTGGGTGCTGTGGTTTGCAAAAGAGGCACTGAGTGGCAATCATGTTTAGTCTATAGTCTACTTTCAGCATGCTTCTCCCATCCTGGGCGGATCCTCCCAACACTCTTTATTTGGTGCTCCCTTCTCTATCTGAGCTGCCTTTTCCTCCAGTGTGTGCAGCTGGCCTCCAAGCCATGGAGTAAACCTGCTGGCACTTATCTCGGCTATTCTTGGGTGTTAGTCTCCTATTTTGTTACTTTATGTTCCCCAGACGAATGCAATCTTTCTATGTCTATCCCTCTCTTTCTGACTCATTTTGCTTAGCATGATACTTTCCATGTAGTACCACTTGTATGTAAATTTCATGACTTCATTTTTTCTAACAGCTGCATAGTACTCCATTGTGTAGATGTACCAAAGTTTCTTTAACCAGTCATCTGTTCTCAGGCACTCAGGTTTTTCCCAGATTCTGGCTATTGTAAACAGTGCTGCAATGAACAAACAAGTGCAGATGTCACTTCGACCATACATTTTTGCCTCTCTGGGATATATTCCCAGGAGTGGTATTGCTGGGTCAAATGGGAGCTCAATTTCTAATTTTTGGAGAATCGTCCATACTGTTTTCCAATCAGGCACCTACTTTTGCTCCCAGGGATGGATCCAAGCTTGGCTGCATGCAGGAAAGTGTGTGCCCTTAAACCATCTCTTCAGCCAAACTGCCTAATTTTTGTTTTAAACGGCTCTGGGGGCTGTAAGTATTTGCCTTGCTTGAGTGGGGTTCTGGGGATAATCTTTGTCACCTCTGGGTCCCGTGAACACTGCTGGGTGCAGCTTTGTGCTACCCACCCAAAAAGTAATTCTAAATATAAATAATTAATAATTATAAATAAATAAATAAAGGCCCTCCCGTTGATCGTCGATTTGCTCGAGCGGGCCCAGTAACGTCTCCATTGGAGACTTTGTTGTTACTGTGTCTGGCATATCGAATACTCTCGGTAGCTTGCCGGGCTCTCCGAGAGGGGCGGAGGAATCGAACTCGGGTCGGCCATGTTGGCCGCTTGTAAGGCGAACGCCCTACCCGCTGTGCTATTTATTTAATAATAATTAAATAAAAAATTCTTAAGGGAAAACTCACAAACACATTTTATGAGAGTCCCATGTTGCCCTGATACAAAAGTCAGACCAGATTTCTCAGAAGAGAAAGTCACGAACCAACATCCCTCATAAAAAACAGATGCCAAGATTCTTAAATTTTTAATGAACTGAATCAAACAAAATACAAAAAGAATTCTATGCCACCACCCAGTGAAATTTATACCAGGGTTGGGTTAGTGTTCAAAAAAATCAATGAATATAACATACCATAATATAAAATATATAATGTACCATAATAAATAATATAATATACCATGAAAAAGTAAAGGGGGAAGTTCCCCAAGATGGGGTACTTAGCAGACCCCATCTCCTGCCCACAAAAAAGGGAACAGAATCGAATAACCATTCCTAGTATAAATTATCAACAAGATAGGAATTAAAGGGAACTAGTTAAATAACTTTAAGTTGACAAAGGTAATTGGACAAATAATGGTTAGCTACCCTCTGGCCTTAAAATGAAAAATGAAATGTTTTCTAAGACTATAACAAAGATAGTCGTTCTTTTTTCCTTTCACTCGGTATTGTTCCCACATGGAAGTCAGTTTAATAAGGCAAGGGGAAAAAAATTACAGGAATACCCATTAGGAAGGGAGAAATGTATCTGCCTGTACTTAATAAAGGCAACAAAAATCTTATTACAAAGATCTATTACAACTAACACACGCGTTAACAAAATCAGAGATACAGGAGCAATTAGAAAAATAAATTGTATTTTCATACCCTGCCAGCAACAATTCAGGAACAAAATGAAGAAATGAATTCCATTAGAGACAGACAAGAAAAGAATAAAATGTTCCGGAATTAATTTCATAAAAGCCTAAGACGGTTTTTGAACACTGAAAACCACAAACATTACCTAGGAAGGGGGCATCAGATTCCATCCACCCAGGGCCAAGGGTACAGAGGACAGGGTTTGGCCTTGCACGCGGCCAACCCGGGTTCGATCCCCAGCATCCCAAGGGGTCCCCTGAGCACTGCCAGGAGTGATTCCTGAGTGCAGAGCCAGGGGTCAGCCCTGAGCATCACTGGGTGTGACCCAAAAAGGCAAAAAAGTGAACAAAACCCAAAACCACCCTGATAAAAGTGTTTGTTTTTCTTTTTTTGGGGGGGGGTCGCACTCAGCAATGCAAAGGGGTTACTCCTGGCTTTGCACTCAGGAATTACTCCTGGCGGTGCTCGGGGTACCCCATGGGATGCCGGGGGTCGAACCCGGGTCGGCCGCGTGCCAGGCCAACGCCCTCCCCGCTGTGCTATCGCTTCAGTTCTATAATAAGAGAGTTTCTTTTAATATTTTATTTTCTTTTTAAAACTGGTTTCTAGGGGCTGGAGCGATAGCACAGCAGGTAGGGCGTTTACCTTGCACGCGGCCAACCCGGGTTTGATTCCCAGCATCCCATATGGTCCCCTGAGCTACCGTCGGGAGTGACTCCTGAGTGCAGAGCCAGAAATAACACCTGTGCATCGCCAGGTGTGACCCAAAAAGCAATAAATAAATAAATAAAAATAAAAAATATAAAAAAATAAAACTAGCTTCTAATATTCTAGAACTTCAAGGGTTTGACTGAGCTCCCTAGTGGGAAGAATTCAGCGAACTGTCCATAGATTTAGCACAACTTCTCTGTAAAAATTACCATCAGGGTAATTCTCTTTTGGATATTGTAAGGTCTATTCTCTTTATTTATCTATTTTAATGGGGTTTTAAGCCCCCATGACTTACAACGTTGCTAATACTTGGGTTTCATATATTTTTTTTTGTTTTTTAGGTCACACCCGGCGATGCACAGGGGTTCCTCCTGGCTCTGCACTCAGGAATCACTCCTGGCAGTGCTCGGGGGACCCTATGGGATGCTTGGAATCAAACCCGGGTCAGCCGTATGCAAGGCAAACGCCCTGCCCACTGTGCTACTGCTCCAGCCCCAAAATAATTGGGTTTCTGGTAGTGTTAAAACTCACATGTTTTAACCACATGTTAAAATCCACCTGCCCCCACTCCACCTACAGGGTCTTCACCTACCAGCATCTCAGGACCCCCTCCTGACTCTCCCTGCCCTTACCCCCATTCGAGAAACTCATTTTATTTTTAATTTTAATAACTTAAGTTTAGGATGCAAGTTTACTAGAGTGTTGATGTCTGTGAAGTTTCTCAAGTGCCTACGAGAATGCTCCAAGTTCAGCACAGCTGAAATGGTCTGGGAGAAAAAAAAGAGAAAGAAAAGGACAGAAACTATTCAGATTCCCATTTAGCATAAAAGCTATCGTCATCAAGAAAAATCTGCTGGGAGCCGAGGGGCTGTGGATTGTCCCAAAGATCAATGGAACTGAGCTGAGAGGCCAGAAATAAATGCTTACACTTATGGTCGATTGATTTTTGACAAAAGTGAGCAGGCAAATCAATGGATAAGATAATGCTTCCAAATAAGAGGGCTGGACTGGATAACAGTCACATTCACGTGCAAAAAATCATTAAAGAAGAACTTCACACCACACATAAAATTTTCCTCATAAACTATACACGTTTAACATAGCCCTAAAAATGAGTAAACTTCCAGAGGAAAATAGGAAAATATTGGATTTGGCGAAGAGTTCTCAGCCCTGACACCAAATATCTGATCTATTTTTAAATAACCTGATAAACTGTATTGCATCAAGATCAAAACATTTGCTTTTCTAAGTAGTACCATCGGGACCAGAGCTCTGGCAGCTGAAGACCTCCAGAACCAGCCACCACCATGCTGAGACCACTCTCCACAAGCATGAAGGTACCAGCAGAGGAACAAAGGCATGCGGGTCCCGGGGCTGAGATCTCCAAGCCTGCTCGGATCGGGGCTGAGCATCCTCCACCCAGATCCTCCGAATTCCAGTAGGCGGGGGTCACACCCACCAACTGACCCCCTGGTGCCGTGTAATCCCATCAACGGCCAAGACTCAGAGACTATAAAACCCAGCTCCCGGAAGCACGCGGCCACGAATGACATCTTATTATCTCATTCTTGCTTTGGACAAACTGGCAGGCTACCAAATGTAACCTGCCCACACGGCAGAGTCTGGCAAACTCCCCATGGCGTACCCAATAGGCCAAATACCAGTAACAATAATGGGTCTCATTCTCCTAACCCTGAAAGAGCCTTGAATATGGCACTTTTTAAAAAAATCTCAGGGCTAGGACAAAGGAGACGTTACTGGGGCCTGCTCGAGACAATCGACAAAAAACAGGATGGTCATCGTGACCATCGGAAAAAGAAAAAGGCAAGGCACACATTAGAATTTACTGTATAAGGGGTTATTCTTTGAGGTAAATGGCACAAATTTCAGAGTTCAATGTTAACATACGCATGCATATAGCGAAGGCCAGTCTAGAGAATAAATATCACAGTCCTCCTGTTGTTCATCAATTTTCTCGAGCGGGCCCAGTAATGTCTCCATCGTGAGACTTGTTGTGACTGTGTTTGGCATATTGAATACGTCACGGGGAGCTTGCCACGCTTTGCTGTGCGGGCGAGATACTCTCAGTAGCTTGCCAGGCTCTCTGAGAGCGGTGGAGGAATTGAACCCGGCTTGGCCGGGCTGGCTGCGTGCAAGGCAAATGCCCTACTGCTGTGCTATTGCTCCAGCCCAGAGAAAAAAAATATATATATATCGTAGCACTGTCCTCCCGTTGTTCATCGATTTGCTCGAGCGGGCACCAGTAACGACGTCTCCATTCTGAGACTTGTGACTGTTTTTGTTGTTGTTGTTGTTGTGGTGGTGGTGACTATTTTTGGCATATTGAACACGCCACAAGGAGCTTGCCAGGCTCTGCCGTGCGGGCAGGATACTCTTGGTAGCTTGCAGGGCTCTCCGAGAGGGATGGAGGAATCGAACCCGGGTCGGCCAAGTGCAAGGCAAACGCCCTACCCACTGTGTGATCGCTCCAGCCCATTAATGTATATCACAACACAACAACCATCCTATTATTCGTTGATTGCCTCGAACAGGTCCCAGTAACGTCTCCTCCATCCTAGCCCTGAGATTTTTCTTTAAAAAAGTGCCATATTCAAGGCTCTTTCAGGGTTAGGAGAATGAGACCCATCGTTGTTACTGGTATTTGGCATATTGGGTACGCCACGGGGAGTTTGCCAGACTCTGCCGTGTGGGCAGGTGACATTCGGTAACCTGCCAGTTTGTCCAAAGTAGGAATGAGATGATAAGATGTCGCACGGCCGCAAATGGGGCCGTGTGCTTCCGGGAGCTGGGTTTTATATATTAATATTTATATGTTAATGTATATAAAGAATGAAAATTCTTCTTGGGATGGGATAGGCCAAGTTCCTTTTTTGTTGGAATGCCCCAAAACCTGACTTTTGCCAGCTGAGAGGTCAGGCTCCTGAATCACCTCAGTACCACAGCTCCTGGAACACTCGGTCACATATGTGGCCACGAGGTAGCTCCAAATTTCACAGTCCTGACAGCCCAGTAGGAATATGGCAAATTAGATGGGAATGGAGTAGAGACCCACTCAGGGATCTGGAGAGATAGCACAGCGGGGAGAGTGTTGGCTTGGCACACAGTCAACCCAGGTTGGATTCCCGGCATCCCATAGGGTCCCCTGGGCACTTCCAGGAGTGATTCTTGAGTGCATGAGCCAGAAGGAACCCCTGTGCATTGTTAGGTGTGAAAAAAAAGAAATAAACATTTTCAGACCTAAAAAAAAAAAAGAATTATTGGGGCTGGAGCAATAGCACAGCGGGTAGGGTGTTTGCCTGGCACGCGGCCAACCCGGGTTCCATCCCTGGCATCCCATATGGTCCCCTGAGCACCACCAGGAGTAATTCCTGAGTGCAGAGCCAGGAGTAACCCTCGTGCATAGCCAGGTGTGACCCAAAAAAAGCAAAAAAAAAAAAGAATTATTTTTATAATCTTTACTATATGCCATGGGCTGGAGCAATCGCCCAGCAAGTAGGACGTTTAAACGCCTTGCAGGTGGCCGACCTGGTTGATGCGAGTTTGATTCCTCTGCCCCTCTCGGAGAGCCCAGCAAGCTACTGAGAGTATCTCTGCCCGCATAGCAGAGCCTGGCAAGCTCCCCATGACGTATTTGATACGCCAAACACAGTCACAACAAGTCTCACAATGTTACTGGGCCCACTCGAGCAAATCGATGAACAACGGGAGGACAGTGACAGTGACTATATGCTACTTATAAGAACAAAATACTGCCTGATATTGCCTAGTTCCATTTTATCCTGTTCCCTAACTGTGATGCTGTTAGTCAGCATTTTACACGTTTTCATTCTATCGAGACTTCTTTTTTCTTTAAGTCCAGGACATTTTTCCATAATCTGGAAATGGATACAACGTCACACACTGAATCAGCCTCTGAGAATCCACATCTAACACATTTGTGTTGGCAAATGCAAGACACATTATCGGAATCATCAAGAAGTTGCATAGTTCCATAAATAATCATCAGCCTAAATATGTCTGTATCAGTTAAGAAAATCTTATGAGCCTAGTAGAATGGTGAATCAACTGAGATCTTGGGTATTAATAAAAATACAGTAAAGTTCATAATTATGAAATGGTATAACAAAAATTGTATAATGAAGGGGAGATATAAGAGGAATATCAAATTTACGGCGATGGTATGAAACAGAATTAATCAAATAATCGAAGAAAATTTACGTTTACTAACCTTAAAGGGAATTAGTGAAAAGATTAAAAAGATTCTCGAGTCTGAGCAAGTCTGCTGAAAAATCAAGCATATGAACCAAGAATAAGATAGATCAATGATCTGGGCTGGTCATGGATGGCTTTAAACTGCATCTATACAAGCTGATCATCAGAAATCAGAAATAGCAACTGCAATGCTCAAAATGTATGCAGTGAATTTTTCTCAAAACGTGCCCAAAGCAGGACACAAAATAATATTTATTGATGAATGGGTGTTTATTTGCTATCTTCAAAAACAAAAAGCCTGAGAGAAAGTTAATAGACCAGCTCGTGTATTCCTGAGTCAATGATGAGAGAACAAAATGTGTCCCTAATTACAGCAACAAACATTCAAGGCATGGTGTGGTGTGAAGTAATTGCTTGGTGTGCTGCTACTGCAAATATTTGTGTGTGTGTGTGTGTGTGTGTGTGTGTGTGTGTGTGTGTGTGAATTTCTTCAAAGCAACTACGGAAATTAAATGAAGATAGTGATCTGTAAACTACGTGGTTGGTTTGGGACCGTGTCAGCCTTCATAAAAATCAGGAAGGACATGGTATTGTTGATCAGACGAGACACACTTTATTTTTTCTACCTTCTCAACTCTCCAATGGTGACATCCATTGAAGGCGTTTTGTGTTTCTTTTTTTGTTTTTCAAAACTTAAGTTCTGTTGGGCTGGAATGATAGCACAGCCGGGAGGGCGTTTGCCTTGTACATGGTCAACCCGGGTTCGATCCCCAGCATCCCATAGGGTCCCCTGAGCACTGCCAGGAGTGATCCTAAGTGCAGAGCCAGGAGTCAGCCCTGTGCATCGCCGGGTGGGACCCAAAAAGAAAAATAAATCAAACATGGGACCCAGAGAGAGAGCACAGTGGGGAGGAGGGAACTTGCCTTGCATGCAGCCGACCCAGGTTCGATTCCCGGCACCAAATATGTTCCCCGGAGCCCACCAAGAGTGATCCCCGAGCACAGAGACAGGAGTAAGTCCTGAGCACTGCCGGGTGTGGCCCCCAAGACAGAGGAATCAAACGTGGCTTTAGGCTTGGCTGCAGTCCACAGATACAAAATGCATTTCCCAGGATGGTGGTTCTCCAAATTATCCACACACCATTCTGACCCATTTGTTCAAGGCAGATAGAAGGCCCCCTAAATCCAGCCTGGACCCCCTACTGGAACAAGGGTTGTTCAATTCTCCCAGGCCTCTTGGACATATGCAAAGATATTTCCCTGCCCCAGAAAAGACGTTCATATAAATAAACGCATTTATTTATACATAAACAAACAAATGTATTTTATACATAAATAAACAAATGTATTATTGATACATAAGTAAGTAAATGTATTTATCTGTACATAAATAAATACTTCTCTCTCCCAGCAAGCTACCGAGAATATCTCGCCCGCACGGCAGAGCCTGGCAAGCTCCCTGTGACATATTCGATATGCCAAACACAGTAACAACAAATCTCACAATGGAAACGTTACTGGGCCCGCTCGAGCAAATCGATGAACAACGGGAGAACAGTGTTACAGAGCACTGCTCTCCCTCAGAAAGGACATCTATATAAATAAATGTAATTATTTATATGTACATAAATACATTTATTTATTCATATATAAACAAATACCTTTTTATATTTTATATTTATATAAATTTTATATTTATTTTATTAAATTTTATATTTATATTTTATAAAATTTTATATTTTACATATTTCATATTTATATAAAATAATAAATTTTAAATAGTTTTAAATAAAAACTATCCAACTATAAACACTATATCAAAACTATATTTATAAAAAATAATAAAATATTTATAGCAAGCAGGTATTTTATATTTATGTTTATATAAAATATGAATGTGTATAAATATATATTAAATAAATATATAAATTTATATAAATATAAAATTTATATTTAGATTCATATAACATAATAAAAATATTCATAGTACAGCGGATAGGGCACTTTGCCTACTGCTGTATATAATCATAAAAAATCTTTAAAAATATATTCAGGGGCTGGAGCAATAGCACAGCGGGGAGGGCGTTTGCCTTGCACGCGGCAGACCCAGGTTCGATTCCCAGCATCCCATAGGGTCCCCTGAGCACTGCCAGGAGTGATTCCTGAGTGCAGAGCCAGGAGGAATCCCTGAGCATCGCTGGGTGGGACCCAAAAAGTAAAAAGATATATATATATATTTACATATATTTCATAATTATAAGTGTAAAATAAATATGATTGACGGATATAAATATAAACTGAACATATGAATATATTTGTAAAATAAATAGGAACATAAACGCATTTTTATTTCTATAATATATTCAATATCATCCAGATACACATAGACATGGGGCTGTCTGGAAGACTCTCTGCAGAGAAGGGACAGGGACACAGGAAGCCTGGCCCTGGACATCTGCTTGTCCCCACTGGCCGTGGCCTAAAGCCGTGGCTGAACCCCCCACGGACCCTACTCCCTTCCTGCCCGGAGCTCCTGATGGGTCGGTCACAGGGTCCTGCAACGAGGCTGGGAGACAGGGCCCAGCTGTCTCTCCGCCAGGTCCAATTAGCCGGCACACAGCAGCTGCACTTAGCCAGGGATGCCCGTGGAGGGGGATATTTCACTGCAGCTGAGCTGCGAGGTCGGTCCTTGGAGACTCATCAGCAACACAGTGACTGCTGGCCCACAGCATAATTGGCCAGACGTGACAGTTTCTTTACTCCCAGACACCCCTCACCCATCCCACCCCACCCCACCCCGTTCCCCACGCACGCCCACACCTCTGTGGGGTGTGTGGGCTGCCCTGGATCTCCGGCCCCCTGAACTTCTGGAGTGCAGGGTGAGGGCATCTCTTTTCTTTTCTCTCTCTCTCTCCTATTTTCTTTGCCGAACTCCCAGATCCTTTTTTTGTTTTCCTTGGCGGGTGGAGGGGTGGAAGCGGGGAGACACACCGGGAATCGAACCCGGGTCTGGTGCAGGCAAGGCAAGTGCCCTACCCGCTGGGCTAGCATTCCAGTCTCCAAATACTTTGGCCTCTTTTTCTTTTTCTTTTTAAATTGTTTTGTTTGTTTTTGGGTCCTATCCGGCGATGCTCAGGGCTGACTCCCGGCTCTGCACTCAGGAATCCCTCCTGGCTGGTGCTCGGGGGACCCTAGGGGATGCCAGGGATCGAACCTGGGTCGGCTGCGTGCCAAGCCAACGCCCTTCCCGCTGGGCTGTGGCTCCAGCCCCTACTCTGGCCTCTTTTGTCATGGTAAGCAAATACATAAGCTCCAGTTAGATGTTACATCTCTTATTTATTATTCAGAAAATGTTTCTTAATTTTCATTGCAACATTTGTGGGTTTTTTGGGGGTGGTTGGTGGCCACTCCCGGCAGTGCTCAGGGCTGACTCTTGGCTCGATGCTCAGGGATCATTCCTGGCGGTGCTCAGGGGACCCTAGGGGTTCCAAGGAGGGATCAGGGCTGGCGCGATAGCACAGCGGGGAGGGCGTTTGCCTTGCACGTGGCCGACCCGGGTTCAATCCTTGGCATCCCCTAGGGTCCCCCAAGCACCGCCAGGAGTGATCCCTGAGTGCAGAGCCAGGAGTAACCCCTGAGCATCACTGGGTGGGACCCAAAAAAAACCAAAAAAAAAAAAAAAAGCAAAACAAGGGATAAAACAGTTGAGTGATTGCTTTCTTCAAATTTAATGCGATCAGGGCAACTTCATTTCTTCATGCATTTTCTTTTAATTGATTCACAATCCTGTAATCACAAAAGTTGCAGGTTTACAATGTTCTAGCTTCAAAACCCAGCACCATCATCAGTGTCCCTCCACCAATGTTCTTCCACCCTTCACCCCACCTTCTTAGGCAACTTTTCTGGTTTTTGTTTCTTTGGGGGCCACACTCGGCAGTGCTCAGGGCTGACTCCTGGCTTGGTGCTCGGGGGGTCACTCCTGGCAGGGCTCAGTGTCTGAATGTGGTGCCAGGATCAAACCCCGGGTAGCCCACCTGGGCTATGTCAGACGTAGCTGGAACGCTGAGGAATGCATCAACCCTTATCTGCCCCAGAGCATAATCGAGGTGAAATACGACAGATGAGTAAAAACCTGATAAACTTAGTCCAGAACATTCTCTTGCTGAGACTGGGATAGAAAAGGCGACCTCCAAGGCTTTGGAGAAGTTTAGACCACCAAACACTGTCCCACTTAATGAGGTCATTTGCTTCCAGGCACAGAGGTGAATGAATTATATTTACAGTTCTGAAAAAAAAAGAGAGCCTATTACCGGGGCTGGAGCGATAGCACAGTGGGACGGGTGTTTGCCTTGCATGCAGTCAACCCGGGTTCGATCCCCGGCATCCCCTAAGGGTCCTCTGAAAACCTCCAGGAGTGATTCCTGCACGCAGAGCCAGGAGTCAGCCCTGCGCATCGCCGGGTGGGACCCAAAAAGCAAAAAATAAGTAAATAAATAAATAAATAAAAACCGGGTTCGATTCCTCCGCTCCTCTCGGAGACCCCAGCAAGCTACCGAGAGCATCTCGCCCGCACGGCAAAGCCTGGCAAGCTCCCCGTGACATATTCAATATGCCAGACACAATAACAGTAAGTCTCAAAATGGAGACGTTACTGGGCCCGCTCGAGCAAATCGATGAACAATGGGAGGACAGTGCCACAGTGCTCCACACACTTCATGGCTAATGATTGTGTCTGAACTGTAGCTGAGAATCGCAAACTTCCTCCGGTCCTGAGTTTCACCCAAGATCTGGGATGCGGGGCCAGAGAAATAGGACAGTGGGCACTGACCTTGCACGCGGCCGATCTGGGTTCGATTCCCAGCATCTCATAGGGTCCCCTGAGCACCGCCAGGAGTGATTCCTGAGTGCAGAGCCAGGAGTCACCCCTGGGCATCGCCGGGTGGGACCCAAAAAGCAATCAATCAATCAGTTAATCAATCAGTAAAGACTGATGAACCAGGGACCTGGGCAATAGCACAGTGGGGAGGGCGTTGGCCTGGCACGCGGCGGACCCAGGTTCATCCCCGGCATCCCACAGGGTCCCCCGAGCCCCACCAGGAGTGATTCCTGAGTGCAGAGCCGGGAGTCAGCCCTGAGCATTGCCAGGTGTACCTTCCTCCATTCCCTAAAAAAAAACAACAAAAAACAACCCTGGGGTAATTAATAAGGAGGTGATGATAAAGAGGGCCTTCAGAGACGCAAAATAATTTAGTCTAGAGTCGAGAGGCTGAACCTTCCAGTCTTCCTGGGAACTGGGCTACCGAGCTGGCAGAGAGAACGGCACCCCAGGACTGCAAACAAAGACAGCCCCAGAAAGAAATTATCCAGACTGCCAGCCTGCTTGTGGCCACCCAGGTTCCTTCCCTTATATGGCAAAGTTTATAGGGACCAGGGGAACAATTCATGCCTTTGACCTCCGGGATCTTTGCGGTGTCCCATTCCAGCGGGGCCTCACGACATGATGGGCTCCTAAAATTTAATAACTGAGGCCCTTGCCAAAGAAAATGAAATGGCTCATGGGCAAAAAAAAGACCAGAGTCAGGCCAGACCTCCCCACCCTAGCCTCCACCGTGAATTTGTTCTTTTTCTAGATAGATCATCTCACGCAGTGCGTGAAGCGTGCCCCGAGCCACGTAGCTGCATGTCAGGAGTGTGTCATTTTAGAGGCAGAAAGCCAAAGGGTGTGTGTGTGTGTGTGTGTGTGTGTGTGTGTGTGTGCGTGCACGAAGCTTATTTACATTTTTATTAATGCCATTTCCCACAGAGTGAAAATAAATTTTCCACCAGTGAGTCAAACAGAGTCGCAGGGTCGGGTGCTTAGCTCAGAGTGCCCCCTGGCGCCCGTGAAGACCATCCCACCCCAGATGCAGAACGTCAGCTGGGCTGTCCTGACATGGGGACTCAGTATCTGTTGGTCCCCCGTGCCGTGGGGGGACGCTGGGATGAATTAGGGTAGGGGAGAGGCCAGAAAGACAGTTCAGGGGCTGGAGCAATAGCACAGAGGGGAGGGCGTTTGCCTGGCACGCGGCTGACCTGGGTTCAATTCCTCGCATCCCCTAGGGTCCCCCGAGCTCCGCCAGGAGTGATCCCTGAGTGCAGAGACGGGAGTCAGCCCTGAGCATTGCCGGTGGGACTCAAAAAGCCAAATAATAATAATAATAACAACAACAACAACAATAAAGAGGGAAGGGGTCCCCGGAGCGATAGCACAGCAGGAAGGGCGTTGGCCTGGCACGTGGCCAACCCGGGTTCGATTCCCAGCATCCCCTAGGGTCCCCCGAGCACCGCCAGGGGTAATTCCTGAGTGCAGAGCCAGGAGTCAGCCCTGAGCATCGCCGGGTGGGACCCAAAAAGAAAAAAAAAAAGACAGTTCAGGGGTGTGGACCCATCCCAGGCTCAATCCCTGGCTGTGCTGGGTGCAGCCCTGAAGACTTTGGGGGAGCACCCCTCCCCCGAAGGCCCCCGGCACCCCCGGGTATGGCCCTGGAGGTCTCTGAGTTCTGCAAGGTGCATGCCAGGTGGCTCCCAGACCCTCAGGGATGCGCAGTAGCTCAGCTTCAGGGCCTAGCCCAGAGCCACACGCCCGGGGGCCGAGAATTGCTGCGCGTGTCCCCGAACCATCTGAGCACCGCCGGGGAGCACTCCCCCAACAAAAGGGACGAGGCTATTTGAGGTTCCCGGTCCTGGGCTCTCTCCGGCTGACATGCAGGACAGAAAGAAACCCCGAGCTTTCGCAATCCCCGAATTCCCACGACCTCGTTTTCCTCTAAAGCAAGACAGACTCAGCTGGACGCCCTCCCTTCCGCAGGGCTTCTTGGATGAGGCTCCCTTGGGCAGGCAGCTGCAGGCCGTGGGGACAGTGTTGGTCGCCCACATACAGAACATTCTAGAATAAGAGCCAACATCCAGGACTGGAGGGCGTTGGGACAACCAATCTTGGTGTACACACGGAAAATTCTAGAATAAGAGCCAACATCCGGGACAGGAGGGCATTTGGGACAACCAATGTTGGTCGTATACACAGAACATTCTAGAATAAGAGCCAGCATCTGGGACAGGAGGGCCTTGGGACAATCAATGTTGTTCACGTGCACACAGAACATTCTGGAATAGAGCAAATATCCAAGACAGGAGGGAGTTGGGACAACCAATGTTGGTCACGTACACACAGAACATTCTAGAATAAGAGCCAACATCTGGGACAGCAGAGCATTGGGACAACCAATGTTGGTGGTGTACATACAGAACATTCTAGAAGAAGAGTTAACTTTTGGGACAGGATGGTGTTGGGACGGCCAGTATTGGTCATGTGGATACAGAACATTCTGGAATAGAGCACACAGCTGAGACAGGAGGGCGTTGGGACGACCAATGTCATGGTGGTGTACACAAGAAATATTCTAGAATAAGAGCCAACATTCGGGACAGCAGAGCATTGGGACAATCAATATTGGTGGTGTACATACAGAACATTCTAGAAGAGCTAACTTCTGGGACAGGATGGCGTTGGGACGATCAATGTTGGTCATGTGGACACAGAACATTCTGGAATAGAGCACACAGCTGAGACAGGAGGGTGTTGGGATGGCCAATGTCATGGTGGTGTACACACGGAACATTCTAGAAGAGCCAACATCCAGGACAGGAGGGCGTTGGGACAACCAATGTTGGTCATGTGGACACAGAACATTCTGGAACAGAGCCAACATCAGGAACAGGAGGGCTTGGGGCAACCCAACATTGGTCGTGTCCACATGGAACATTCTGGAATGAAGAGCCAACACCTAGGGCAGGGTGTGGGACGATGCGCCTCCACTTCTGCCCATGGGAGTCCACGGTGGGCCCTAACAGCCCCTCCAAGCTGAGGCGTCAACCCCGACGGAGTGGGGTGGGGGCGGGGCGGGGCCTCGAGCTTCCGGAAGTGCTGGCAAGGGGCCGGAAGTGCTACCGGAAGTGGGACCGTCTGGGCGCTCACGAACAGGCGCGGCCTCAGGAGCCCATGAGGGGACCAGTCATGGAGACAGGGGACCCCCCCCCCCCCCGCACAACTCCATCTCCCACACTGGGTCACTGGCAGCTTCCGGGGGAACCAGGAATGCCAGACCGTTGGAGACCGTTTTGAGACCGTTCTGAAACCGTTTGAGACCGTTCTGAGACCGTTCGAGACATTCCGAGACCATTTGAGACTGTTTGAGACCATTCCGAGACCGTTGGAGACCGTTCCCAGACCGTTCTTTAGGGCCTCCGGATGACGCTCACCCCGTTTCGTCAACGTCGGAACACCTTTGTGGCCCTATCTGTCTTTTTCAGTCACTGGCATTGACCCCGACAGAGGTGGGCTGGGAGACCCCTATCGGGGGAGGTCCCCCGGGACACCCGGCCTGGACCCTCCATGCCCTAAGACTGGGCCTTGGAGACTCAAACTGTGTCAGGCCCTAAGTGCCCCACACGTGATCCAACCAAAACACAGATATCCAGACACCTTTTTAAGTTGAAAAGTTTTATTCCAAAAGTAATAAAGATAAACCAGGATCCCGAAGGCAGGCAAGAGTTCCTTGGTCTATTCCATCCCCACGTGGCCAATTCGAGCTCTGTCAACTCTGTGTGACCTACTTCAGGTCACAGTTACACCCAGGGGGATGCTTTTGGATTTCGATTGTGTTTGCTTCATAGTTTGTTTTTCATAATGCTCATCACTGATATTTTTTTTTATGAGTTCACGGGAAGCATTTGTTTGCCATCTCGCTCTGTTTATTGGCTCTTTCCCCAGACCAGCGGAGTTGGCAAAGGGGTCCTGCGTTTGCAGATACAGCTTTATTGGAACGCAGCCTTGCCCGTCTGTCTGTGTATGGTCTACATTGATTTCTGGACTACACAACACCGGCTGTGTGGAGGAACTGGGTTAGAGAGTGTCTGGCCTTTGAACCACACACTGTCACTTCCTGGCCCTTCCTAGAGGTTTGCTGATGGCCTCCTTGAATGCTGACGTGGCTTATTTTTGACCATCACCAGAACGCCACTAGACCAACCTGGTGTGGGTCATTTTATTAATACGGTGGCAATCCGAGTGGAAAGTGGACTTGACTCTGGCCTCCAGAAAGTCCGTACAAGTTTGTACTCTGGAGACACGCGTTTCCTTTGGGCGAGTTTGAGCACTTGTAAAAGGAGAATCAACGGGAGGGAACTGCATTTTTAGACTGGGGACCAAAAGTGACCACCGGTGTGTCATGACATTGGGGAAATACTGACCCAGTAAAGGCATGAAGGGTTGAGGATGTGACCCGGGCAGACTCGCCAGGAGCCAGCCACGGTGGGGGGCAGAGGTAAGTAGGAGCAAAAGAAGCACCCCCAATTCAATCTCTGCTCCCCCCTCTGCCCCCGAGACAATCTTACACACAGTGACAATTAAATGTCTCCCAGGAAGAACCTTCTAAAGAAACTACCCAATCCTTTCCGGCAGACGGGAAAGAGTTTTCTATCTGGGAGTTTTACTCTTTAAAAAGGATAACTGGGGACTTGCACAGTGGGGAGGGGGTTGGCCTGGCATGCGGCCGACCCGGGTTCGAGTCCCAGCATCATCCCATAGGGTCCCCCAAGCATGGCCAGGAGTGATTCCTGAGTGCAGAGCCAGGAGTCAGCCCTGAGCATCGCCGGGTGTGGCCCAAAAAGCAAAGAAAAAAAAAAAAACCCAAAACAAGTGGGGTAGGAGAGCGAGGTCCAGTGACCATCTGGGTCCGAACAGTTCCCCAGTGATGGCTGCTTGCTCCCGTACCGTGAAGACTGGGTGAGTCAGATGTCAGTTGGCGTCACCTCCTAAGGGTTATGTTCTGCAACACAAAGAAAAAGCCAGCATCAGGCGTGAGCTGCCCCCGGCCCCCTCACAAACACCAGAGCCAACTCAGAAAGCTGGTCAACAGCTTTAACGTCAACAGAGCACACAAGGAGACCACAGACAGTCATCAATCTTAACGAGCGCCTGCCGAAACGTCCCCGATCGTGACAGAGAAGAGTTCTTTGGGTTAAAACTCTACATCCTGCCTCTGTGACTCATCAGGGAGAACGGGTGCGTGACGCCTTCCTGGGGTGAAACTCCTCCTCCAAGGGCAAAGGCGATTGTGATTTTTTTCTTTTCTTTTCTTTTTTTTTTTTTTTTTTGCTTTCTGGGTCCCACCCGGCGATGCTCAGGGCTGACTCCCGGCTCTGCACTCAGGGATCACTTCTGGCGGTGCTCGGGGGACCCTATGCGATGCTGGGGATCGAACCTGGGTCGGCCACATGCCAGGCAAATGCCCTCCCTGCTGGGCTATGGCTCCAGCCTGCGATCATGATTTTTATGAGAATTATGAATGTGACTGCGCCAAGCAGGGGAGGCCTTTCTCCCCTGGCCTGTCGGCCCCGCAAAGCCGTGACTGGCCCAGGCGCGAGGCCACATCCTTGTGTCGCCTTTCAAACCAACTGGGGGGGCTGGGGGCCTCCGGCCACAGCCAGCCCCGAGCCAGAGCGCCTGTCCCCACCCCTCACCCCTCACCCCTCCGTCACTGACCTGAGGGTCAGGCAGCATGAAGCCATCGGTGAGTCTGTAGTAGACGATGGTCGAGTCGGATTCCACGATGGCCAGGGTGAAGGACGCGGGTGACTCGGGGTCCCCCTGAAACCGCCGAGATGCCTTCAAGATCTCCCGAATCCTGGAAGGGGGGGAGGGTCAGGATGCAGGGATGGCGCAGTGGGCTCCAGGGAGAGGTAGTCCAGCCTAGTGTCTCTCTCTCTCCTGGCGGGGGTGGGGGCTGACACCCCCATATTCTCATCCCTGCATCTGGAAACGTCTCCCAATCCGGGCCGCCGACTGCCTTTAACTGCCTGAGGGAAGCCCCTCAAACGGAACACAGAGAGTGTCTCGTGCATCAGAATTGGCTGGGGCTGGAGCGATAGCACAGCAGGGAGGGCGTTGGCCTTGCATGCAGCCAACCTGGGTTCGATTCTCAGCATCCCATAGGGTCCCCCGAGCACTGCCAGGAGTGATTCCTGAGTGCAGAGCCGGGAGTAACCCCTGAGCATTGCCAGGTGTGACCAAAAAAGCAAAAAAAAAAAAAAAAAATTGGCTAAGGATCCCAGGTGGACATCCAATCTGGCATCTCTTAATGGAACAATCTGGAACTAAAGGGGATTTTCTTCTTCTTCTTCTTCTTCTTCTTCTAGACTATAAAGAACATTTCGGGGGCTGGAGTGATATCTCGGCGGGTGATAGATTGTGATAGTTTGCCTTGCACACGGCCGACCTGGGTTCGATTCCCAGCATCCCAGAGGGTCCCCCGAGCACCGCCAGGAGTGATTCCTGAGTGCAGAGCCAGGAGTCAGCCCTGAGCATCATCGGGTGTGACCCAAAGAGCAAAACAAACAAACAAACAAACAAACAAAAAACATTTCCTCCGTGTTTCTACATGATGTTCACAATTACTACTTGTAGCTGGTGATGTAATATTCTACTGACTCCCAGATACCCACTTATTCCCCGACTGCCGATGGAGTTCTGGATTTTTCTGCAATGTGGGGTGAGGGGTTCTTATAGAGAAAGACTCAAGTCTCAGGTATCAGAATTCGGAGATCTGAACGTGGTTGGGTTTTTTTGGTGTTCTTGTTTCAAATTCTCACAATCTATTCCGATCTCATGGCCGTGTGATTCTTAATAAAAAATCTAAGAGAAAAATCAGAGAAATGTGAAAAAATGAAATCATCCACCCCGGCCATGTTAGAAAAGATTTGTTTGCTTGCCGACGAAGATATAACTTGCTCAGTCTACTATCGGGGCCTTCAAAATGTTCTTAGCTTTTGTTGAGCATGGCCTAAAGAAAAGAAAAAAAAATCCTTATGGCCTCCTTAATAAAGCCCAGTACTTAATAATTCAGTGAAACGTAACCTTCGGAGGTGCTGTCTTACAAAGGCCGATGAAAAATGACAGGGCGCTTTTTAATTCAGTGCCCCGATCCTCCGGAAATTGGAAAAAGATAAACTAGCATATTAACATCTGACACCAGAGCCATAAATAACCCACCCCTCCAGGTCTCCTTCCCGGCCGGAGGCACGCTTCAGAGGACTGTCTGCACTCTTTTGTTAGCGACTCCAGAGAAAGGGCCTCGAGAGAAAATTCTTAGCTTTGAAACATTTTTTTTTTCTTTTTGGGTCCCACCTGGAGATGCTCAGGGCTGACTCCTGGCTCTGCACTCAGGAATCACTCCTGGCAGTGCTCGGGGGACCCTATGGGGTGCTGGGAATCGAACCCGGGTCGGCCGCGTGCAAGGCAAATGCCCTCCCCACTGTGCTATCGCTCCAGCCCCTCCTCTGGAATTTTTTTCCAAATTGTTTTTGGCCTTTTGGGTCCCATCCAGCGATGCTCAGGGCTGACTCCTAGCTCTGCACTCAGGAATCACTCCTGGCAGGGCTCAGGGGACCCTAGGGGATGTTGGGAATCGAACCCGGGTTAGCTGTGTGCAAAGCAAACGCCCTCCCCACTGTGCTATTGCTCCGACCCCCTAAATTTTCTCTTTTTTCCTTCTTTTGTGGGTCCCACCCGGCGATGCTCAGGGCTGACTCCCGGCTCTGTACTCAGGAATCATTCCTGGCGGTGCTCGGGGGACCCTAGGGGATGCCGGGGATCGAACCTGGGTTGGCTGCATGCAAGACCAACGCCTCCCTGCTGAACTGTCTAGTTCTGTGACTCTATTATTATTATTATTACTATTATTTTTTCTTTTTGGGTCCCACCCGGCGATGCTCAGGGCTGACTCCCGGCTCTGCACTCAGGAATCACTCCTGGTGGTGCTCGGGGGACCCTATGGGATGCCGGGGATCGAATCCGGGTCGGCCGTGTGCCAGACCAACGCCCTCCCCGCTGGGCTATTGTTTCAGCCCCAACTTTGAAACAGTCTCACGACAGCAATGGTGGCACCTTAGGGCTCTGTGTCAGAGAGCTGAAGGGAGACTTCAACACCAGTGCACACCTGGGGCCTATCAATCATGCCTGAGAGAGTTGTGTCCATTGGTCACTGCCGCTCCTTCCCACGTGTCCATGTGACAGGCAGGCCAGTGTTTGGTGAGAACGAGCGTCTAGGTTTGTCTGCTGCTCGGCTCACTGTTTCCAGAGTGACCTCAAAAAGACTGAGGTCGGGGCTGGCGCGACAGTACAGCGGGTAGGTGCTTGGCCTTGCATGCGGCCGACCCGGATTCGATCGCCAGCATCTCATAGGGTCCCCCGAGCAGGGCCAGGAGTGAGTCCTGTTGCCAGCTGTGGCCCAAAACAAAAACAAAATGAAAGAAAAAGAAAGACTGAGGTCCCCGATGCAGAACCCACTCAGCTGCCAGGCCGGCTGCCACGGTCTGCTGGACACAGTTAATCTGCCAGGCCAGAGAGACGGCTCCATGCTCTGTGCTCTGAGCCAGGTTTCAGGCTCCATGGTTCTACTGAGCACTGCTAGGAGTGACACCCGAGCACAGAGCTGAACTAGTCCGGACGCACCACCATGGATGGCCCCTGGATAAGAAAAAGAAAGAAAACGCCATCTCCTTGGAACATCCAAGCTCTTTCCGAAGCATCAAGGGATACCTCGTCCTATGATTTCATTGGCACTAAGAGTCTTTTCTAAACCCCCCCCCACACGCACCCCCCAAACGCCTGTGGCACACTTGCTGGGGGGTACTGCATTCTCTGTTCCCAGGGTCAGAACTCTTTAAAAAAATGCTTCAGCACCGAGACAGAGAAAACCTGGTCAGAAAGAGAGAGACTGTGGCTGGAGCGATGGCACAGCAGGGAGGGCGTTTGCCTTGCATGTGACCGACCCGGTTTCGATCTCCGGCATCCCATAGGGTCCCCCGAGCACCGCCAGGAGTGATCCCTGAGTGCAGAGCCGGGAGTTAGCCCTGAGCAGAGCTGGGTGTGACCCAAAAAGGAAAAAAAAAAAAAAAGAGGAAGGCTGTGTGCAGTTCCCACATGGCTACAGAGAAGATCCCAGACAGATTCAGTTCAATGTCTGCCTCACGGCCTTCTCTAATTTCCTCTGCCATTCTAGCAGGGGACACAAACAGGCGGCCTGTTTTGATGCTTTTTGCATTTGGGATACTTCCTGCTCCAGCTGTCTCCAGATCAAACACATCCCCAGGACTTAAAGGCTCCAAAGGAACTGACGCTTGCTTTCAGCTCAGCAGAACTGGTGCAGAAACAAAAAACAAGAACCACTTGGAGCATCTACCAGAGCTTGGCCAAGGAAGCCACCTGTTTGTGGCTCTGGGTTTTATTCTTTTGAGCCATGAGTGAAGAATGACTCAACCCCGTCCAAAGGGGCCCCTTGAGAGAGAGAGAGAGAGAGTCCTGGCCGCACTCCGCCCCAGAAATGGCCAAGAAGACACTCCCAACAGCAGGGCCATCTGCTTTTGTTTTCCATTTTGTTGCAGGTCAAGGCTGGAGGTTGGGCCTCTTCTATGGGGGCGGGGCAGAGTGTGTGAGGCGAGAAAGAAATTTGTATGTGCCGTGACAGGCTGCACTTCAACGAAACAAGCGGTGGACCTAAGTTCCTGCCTCTCCCCCAAGCATAGGTTTTGGATCCCCTGAAACTATCCTTGGCTGAAGCTGGAAGTCCCCTAGACACCACTAACCAGTCATGTGACATGTCTCTGGGCAACTGACCATATATGCTATATAATGTCCCTTGGAGCTAGAGTCAAGGTCCTTGTCAAGACTCCACTGGGTTGGATGAGGCTTGGACCCTAGCTCAATGAACAGATGTGTCATTACAGATGTGTTACGATGCAGTTCCTGTAAGGATTTCATTCTCATGCAAATCTGGATGGAATCTCTGTCTCTAATTCTCACCTCTTAAAAAAAAAAATCACTCCTACCTACGATGATTTGTATGACAATGAGACGAGACAGACAGAGAGAGAGAGAGAGAGAGAGAGAGAGAGAGAGAGGAGAGATTTACCTTAGAAAGAGATCATATCGATGAAACAACCTTTAATATTGACAGAAAACCTCACTCTTCAGCCGGGATGTAGACAGACACCCGAAACCCTTTGTAAAGACATCAGTTAAAAATAACTCTTTTCTCCACCAAAACTTTCATGTGAGACAGATGCACAAACATGGACGTTAAGTACAACTTGATTCACACTGGAACTGCATCTGCCAAATGGCTTTCCCATCAGCATCACAGTGTTCCCAGTGCCTCAAAACAAAAAAGACTGCAAGGATTACTACTATAAACGCCCAAATCAGAGAAACTCAGAGTCAAATACTCCAAGCTTTTCGCTCCCTGTGAAAATAGCAACTGGTGAGAACCAGTAAGAATCTCACTGCATTTAGCAAATCTCCCAGACGTTGATTTCGGAAAACATAACCCCCAGGATGGGCAGTGTGGGGCTTCTTTAGGAAAGCGTGCAGAGGGGTTCCCCTAGTTTCGAGGAATTCCCCCACCAAGTGGGGTGCAAACAAGATGGGAGGAAAGGAAAGGAAGGTCTTCAAACCTCCTGAACTGAGGAGGAAGAAGGGAAACCCATGGAGGGGAGCTAGTTTTCATTTCTTACGCTGCGGCAGTGCTTACGTCACATTGTGAACACGTGTGTGTGCATGTGTGTGTGTGTGTGTGGTTGTGAGTTTGTATGTTGTGTGCTGGTGTGTGCGCACGTGTGTCTCTCCTAAAATGAACTGTGTGGGAATGTGAGCTCGCGCATTTCTACACCCTTTATCATTTGTTTTCTAGGGGCTGGAGCGATAGCACAGCGGGGAGGGCGTTGGCCTTGCACGCGGCCGACCCGGGTTCAATTCCCAGCATCCCATAAGGTCCCCCGAGCACTGCCAGGAGTGATTCCTGAGTGCAAAGCCAGGAGTAACCCCTGAGCATTGCCAGGTGTGACCCAAAAAGCAAAAAAAAAAAAAAATCATTTGTTTTTTAAGCGCTTTCCTCGAAACAGACTCGGGCCCTGCACAGCCGTGTGGTTTGCCCAGACACCAGGAAACGAGCTGAGCTGTGAAGGGGCTTCTGTCTTCCAAGCCGAGGGGCTCGCTGTCAAAGACGGAAGAGAAGTCTCCACACTGAGCAGTTTACCCCCCTGTGGGAGGGGAGAACCGAGCGAGTGTTTGCAAATAGGAGAGGCCTGACCTCGGTTCTGAGGGGACCCTCCCTGGAAGACTTTCTGGGCGGGAAATTCTCCTCTGAGCTATTCCCAATAGATGGTACAAGGGAATTCCTGAACCTTCTCTCCCATCCCCCACCGTCCTGGTGTGTTGTCTTTGGAAGATGCAAATGAACGCCTCAAAATATTAACTTTGGGGCTGGAGCAATAGCACAGCGGGTAGGGCGTTTGCCTTGCACGCGGCCAACCTGGGTTCGATTCCCAGCATCCCACATGGTCCCCTGAGCACCGCCAGGGGTAATTCCTGAGCGCAGAGCCAGGAGTAACCCCTGTGCATCGCCAGGTGTGACCCAAAAAGCAAAATAAATAAATAAATAAATAATAAAAACATAAAAAAAATTAACTTTGCCTAAGTCAACAGCTGGTACCTTTCCAGCCTCTAAGTAGCCATCATCATCCTCATCACTGTAACAAGGACCAAGTGGTACTTAAAAACCTCATTAGCACAGCGGGTAGGGTGTTTATCTTGCACGTGGCCGACCTGGGTTCGATTCCCAGCATCCCACAGGGTCCCCTGAGCACCTCCAGGAGTGATTCCTGAGTGCAGAGCCAGGAGGAACCCCTGTGCATCGCCGGGTGTGACCCAAAAAGCAAAACAAAACAAAACAAAATAGGGGCTGGAGAGACAGCACAGCGAGGAGTGCGTTTGCCTTGCACACGGCCGGCCCGGGTTTGATTCCCAGCATCCCATATGGTCCCCTGAGCACCGCCAGGAGTAACTCCTGAGTGCAGAGCCAGGAGTAACCCCTGTGCATCACCAGGTGTGACCCCAAAAGCAAAAAAACAAAAAATAAAAAAAAAAAACCCTTATACCAGGTGGTCCAAGACCCGAGAACACGGATGCCGTCAGCAGCCAGAATTTTCTACCGTCTCTGAATTTCTGACCAGCTTCTGGCCTGAAAACTTCTTCCCGAAACTACAGAATAAGGTCTTGTCGTGGGCAGCGTTGGGCGAAGTTCCGTTCTCTGGGAAAATTGCGCGGTGCTGGTTTCATCCCATCTTTCAAAGCACGTCAAAAGATCGCGTGGCCACCCACCTACGAGATAGTCAGACTTCTTCGTCAAGACCCTGAACGATCGGTTCAAGACTCTTCATGTTCCTAGAACGAGCAGATGCCACTGGGCTACGCTAGAACGCAACAGGGATGGATGGAGACATTACTGGCACCCTCTCAAGCAAATCAGTGAGTCACGGGATATTGAGTGATCAGGTGATTTAGAAGGCACTGTTAGGATGCTAACTTCGGAGTAGCTCCTGTCTGACAGAAACCCGCCATAAAAGAAAAGGTAATTAGAGACATTTCTAACACTTGCACTAAAAAGTCCATTTGTTTAGGGAAAGAAAGATGAATGCCCGCCCCCTGTTCTTCTTGTCTCCAATCTAATTTTTCTCCTCTCTCTCTCTCTCTCTCTCTCTCTCAAAACCCTGGCAACGGGAAGGACCAGAACCGTGGGTTCATTTTTATTACCCACAGTCCCGCTGCGATTGCATGCAGAGAACTAAGGAAATCCGGTTCGAGTAATCATGTCCTTTAAAACGTAAAAATTCCTGCTGACAGTCTCTCCGGGCTGTATTTAAAAGCACCATTAATTCCGACACAGAAAAAGCGACTAGTGGTTCTACTTAATAAAATGGTAGAAAAGAGGCTGAGTGTATTCCATAATTAAAAGAACGAGAACTTAAAAAAAAAAGCGTTGTGGGAATCATGCCGACGCTGACGGGGCTTAACAGAAGAAATACAGGGTGTGCGGTGATCTGATGTGACCACCCTATCCTCTCTCCGGGGACACCCCTATCTTTGTCCCTGTTAAGGGACTCGCCACGTCTTTATCTTATTTTTGCCTTTTGGGTCCCACCCGGCGATGTTCAGGGCTGACTCCTGGCTCTGCACTCAGGAATCACTCCTGGCGGTGCTCGGGGGACCCTAGGGGATGCCGGGGATCGAACTCGGGTCAGACGCGTGCAAGGCCAACGCCCTCCCCGCTGGGCTATCTCTCTGGCCTCCCATGATCCTTATAACCCCCTCTCTAAGGAAATTCATGGAGGTTCGGGTCCCAGGGCAATCTGTCCTTCCTACATCCAAGGACAGCTGGAAAAATGAGGTGAAAATCTGTTTCCTAAAAGCCAAGCTTTGGGGCCCAAATCTGGCTGTCAGAGAATATCAGGGTCAAGACCTGCGTCCCCTTCAGTATGACAATGACAGTAGTAGTCGGAAATGGTCACTCTGGACAAGAATTGAGCGTTGAAAGTAGGTAAAGGGACCTATACAATAGCCTTTCAGTATCTCTATTGCAAACCACAATGCCCAAAAGGAAAGGGTTGGGGGAGGAACGTCCACAGGTGAAGAAGGGACAGGTGTTGGGACATTATGTGACTGAAACCTGATCGTAAAATAGCTGATGGCTTCTCTACACAATGCAGTACTATGTAGCTGTTAGAAAAGATGAAGTCACGAAATTTACATACAAGTGGTACTACATGGAAAGTATCATGCTAAGCGAAATGAGTCCGAAAGAGAGGGACAGACATAGAAAGATTGCATTCGTCTGGGGAACATAAAGTAACAAAATAGGAGACCAACACCCAAGAGTGGCTGAGATTGGTACCAGGAATTTTGCTCCATGGCTTGGAGGCCAGCCACACATGCTAGGGGAAAAGGCAACTCAGATAGAGAAGGGAGCACCAAGTAAAGGATGTTGGGAGGATCCTCCCAGGGTGGGAGAAGCATGCTGAAAGTAGACTCTAGACCGAACATGATTGCCACCCATTGCCTCTTTTGCAAACCACTGCACCCAATAAGAGAGAGAGAACAGAAGGAAATTCCCTGCCACAGAGGCAGGGTGGGATGGGGGAATGGGGGTGGGAGGGATACTGGGATCCGTGGTGGTGGGAAATGGGCCCTGGTGGAGGGATGGGTACTCGATCATTGTATAACTGAAACCCAAGCACAAAAATTTGCAAGTCTACAACTGTACCTCATGGTGTTTCACTAATAAAAATAAAAAAATAAATAAATAAAAGTACAAAATATAACAGAGAATATCAACAGTTATATGTAGGTAGTCATTCAATTTTCTTTTCTATTTACTATATTGTTTGTATTTCTAGTATATAAATTAGACTGTATTACTTTTATAATCAACTAAACTAAATCAACTAAACTGTTTTACCTTTTATGAAAATTTGTTTCAATATTTCCATTCCCCAAATATTCTACTGAAATGATTTTGAAGTATATTATTAAAGAAATTTATGAATAAGCATCAAAAAAATTTGTAAGTCTACAACTGTACCTCATGGTGTTTCACTAATAAAAATTAAATAAAAAAATAGTTGATGCTTTGGTATCACAAAGGCTATAAAATACAGTTAATGCACTATTTAAGCGTGTATGTGTGTGTGTATATATATAGAGAGAGAGAGAGGGAGAGAGCATCTTATGTCATTTTATTCTATGCGGCTACTTTTATAAAAAACAAAGAAAGAAAAATAAAGACAGAAAAAAAAATCTAGCGTCCCCAGCACTCAATTCTTTTCTTCCTGCCCCCAACCCGGTTGCCGGTCACTCAGGAAACAGTGAAACAGAGACCAGGACGCCGAGGCAGGTGACTGGGGGCCGGCGTGGAATTGGAGCACGAGTGATCTCTGTCAAAGGTGACCAGGACCAAACTGTGGGCTCCCGTCCATGGTCAGCTGCCCACACACACACCCAATACTTTCAGGACGAGCCTCAGTGGCTTTGGGGCAGCACAAGATTCCAAGTCAAGGGGCCGGAGAGATAATACAGTGGGTAGGAGTTTGCCGTGCACACGGCGGATTCAGGTTCAATCCCCGGCATCCCATAGGGTCCCCCGAGCACCGCCAAGAGTAATTCCTGAGTGCAGAGCCAGGAGTAACCCCTGAGCATCGCTGGGTGTGACCAAAAAAGCAAAATAGATAGATAGATAGATAGATTCCAAGTCAAGACTTTTTTTTCTTGGGGACTTGGGAGGGCACTGGCCTGGCTCGTGGCCGACCCAGGTTCGATCCCCGGCATCCCAAAGGGTCCCCTGAGCACAGCCAGGAATGATTCCTGAGTGCAGAGCCAGGAGTCAGCCCTGAGCATCGCCGGGTGTGGCCCCCCAAAAAGGAAAAATAAATAAAGACTTTCCTTTCTCTGTTACTGAAGGAAAATTCCCCCACTGCCCAGAGATACCTGGGTTTGCCGCACACCGGTGAGACGCAGAACGTTTAATAAAGGAAGCACACACCGAAGTCCAAGTAGAAGGGTGTCTACTCTCTAAAAATATCACCCCTGGGAAAGACGGGGTTACAAAATCAAATATGTGTGTGTGCACACACACACACACACGTTCACACACATGAACGGTTGTTTATTAAAAAGTCATTTCCATACTTTGAATGGAGAAACTTTTATGGCACCCAAAGCAAAAATAAATATAGTCGGTCCTGGGCCTCTTTGGTGCTATTTTCAGTTAACCCACTGCATGATATAATTAGGAATATTTATACGAAAACAAGACACAAAGACGTAAGTGGTCTGAGCTGTTCAATTCAAGAGTATCTAAAAAAAAAAAATGCCCGAGTCATCCTTCCAACTAATCCTTTTTTTTTTTTTTTTTTTTTTTGCTTTTTGGGTCACACCCGGCGATGCTCAGGGATAATTCCTGGCTCTGCACTCAGGAATTGCTCCTGGCGGTGCTCGGGGGACCATATGGGATGCTGGGAATCGAACCTGGGTCGGCCATGTTGCCTGCGTGCAAGGCAAACGCCCTACCCGCTGTGCTATTGCTCCAGCCCCCCAACTAATCCTATTTTAAGAAAGAAACTAGCTCCAAGTAATAAAGCTAGACAAGGAGAATCACTAGTAGGAAAATAAAAATGATTCATAAAACACAGATTTGTGCCTCTTGACTTATAATATCCTTTTGACTCAGAGAGGCTACCAACTCTCTCTCTCTCTCTCTCTCTCTCTCTCTCTCTCTCTCTCTCTCTCTCTCTTAATTTTATTGAATCTCTCTCAGAGAGCCTGGCAAGCTCCCCGTGACATATTTGATATGCCAAACACAGTAACAAGAAGTCTCATAATGGAGATGTTACTGGCCCCACTCAAGCAAATCATGAACAACGGGAGGACAGTGCTACAGTTTAATTGAATCACTGTGAGATAGTTACAAGCTTTCATGTTTGGGTTACAATCACACAATGATCCAACCCCCATCCCTCCACCAGTGCACATTCCCCACCACCAATATCCCCCGTATACGCCCCACCCTTTCCCACCCTCCCCCTGCCTCCATGGCAGACAATCTCCCCCAGACTCTCTCTCTACTTTGGGGCATCGAGGTTTGCAATACAAACACTGAGAGGCCGTCACGTTGGGTCCTTGATCTACTCTCCGCACACATCTCCCATCCCGACCGATCCCTCCATCCCTCACTGACTCAGTGACCCCTTCTCTATTACAACTGCCTTCTCCCCTTTGCTCACGAGGCAGGCTTCCAGCCATGGACCAATCTTCCTGTCCTGTGTATCTATTATCCTTAGGCTACCGACTTTCTCGGGATGCAAACCCAGGCTAATTCCGAGCCAATACTCCTTGTCCACACAGATGTGGTCACAATAATACCAGCTGGGATTCTATCTGTTATAGAGATTAGAAGACATCTAGAAGGAGAGTCTGAGTTCATGCGTTAGGACGTTAGGAAGCCTTCCCCATGCAGAAGAGGCTTGGAACCGGCCTGTCAACATAGCTGTCAACGCTACCAACCAGTTCTGATTCTCCAACACAGAAAAATCTTGTGGGAAGGAGCTTCTCCCAGACTGTGACTGGCCTGGCACATCAGAACCCCAAACCCAAAACCCACGACCACAGAACCGAAGGCCGAAGAAAACAGACGGAAGCCCAGAACCGGCTTCACCAAAGTTCCACGGAAGACAGAAAATGAAGATCATGAATAAATGCACGGCCTGGTTCCCACCCACCCCGGAGGAGTTGGGGGTAATATCTGCACACCCCACATCTGAATGAGGGCAAAGGACCATGATTACAAAACAGGCCTGGAGGGGCTGGAGTGATAGCACAGCAGGTAGGGCGTTTGCCTTGCACGCAGTTGACCTAGGTTCAATTCTCGGCATCCCATAGGGTCCCCTGAGCACCACCAGGAGTGATCCCTGAGTGCAGAGCCAGGAGTCAGCCCTGAGCATCGTCAGGTGGGACCCAAAAGGCCAAAATAATAATAATAATAATAATAATAATAATAATATCGGGTCCATCACCCAGTTCAGCACCTTGATCAATATCTGATCCATCCATAGGGGCTGGAGCAATAGCACAGCAGGGAGGGCGTTGGCCTGGCACGTGGCCGACCCGGGTTCGATCCCCGGCATCCCACAGGATCCCCCGAGCACCGCCAGGAGTGATTCCTGAGTGCGGAACCAGGAGTCAGCCCTGAGCATCACTGGGTGTGACCCAAGAAGCAAAATAAAAATAATAATAATAATAATAATAATATCTAGTCCATCACCCAGTTCAGCATCTTGATCAATATCTGGTCCATCACCCAGTTCAGCACCTTGATCAATATCTGGTCCATCCATAGGGGCTGGAGCAACAGCACAGTGGGGAGGACGTTGGCCTGGCACGCGGCCGACCCGGGTTCGATCCCCGGCATCCCACAGGATCCCCCGAGCACTGCCAGGAGTGATTCCCGAGTGCGGAACCAGGAGCCAGCCCTGAGCACCGCCGGGGGTTGGCCCCAAAAGCAAAAATTAAAATAAACGAACAGGCCTGGAACACGCCATCGAAACGACCCTGTCAAAAAGAGCAGGGAGATTCTGCTCCCGCTCTGGGCAGGACACACATGAGGTGGCCACTTGAACCCCTCCCCAGAGTGGACGTCCGACCACACCCACCACCAGGAACGTGAACGTGGACCCTGGGCTCTGAGCATCCAGGGGGACCGTTGGACCCACACACGTGTCAGCCACAGCCGGTCACGACCCCCAAGGGGGACGTGTCGTGGCTTCAAGTTACAGGCAGGCGGGGACTGTGTGTGTCAGTGGCCAAGATTCAGGCTGTGAGGTCCTGGGTTCGATCCCTGATACCTCCCACCAAACAGAACAAATGAACAAGAGAGAGAGAGAGAGAGAGAGAGAGAGAGAGAGAGAGAGAGAGGGAGAGAGAGAGGCTGAACTAGAAAGTGATCCCCCGCGAATACGGGGTTCCAGAGAACGTCCCGGGCCAGGAGGGCAGGCAGGGAGGGCCCTGGGAGGCTGGTGCAGGAGAAGGGACTAAGTCACTGCATCTACTCCATCCTGCGTCCAGCCGGCCACGAGGCCTCCCTGCCCGTGACCCCCTCTGCATCCTCGTCTTCAGCCGCCGCGTGGCGGGCACTGGGCTCAGAGCTCCGGGAGGCCCCGACAGAGACCCGGGTCGTGGATTTCTCTGCCAGACCTGCCAGGAACAGGCATCCCCCCCCCCACACACACACCCCTCACCCGCACCCGCTCCACGCACCTGTTGTGACTGAGCGATGCACAGACGGATGCAGGTACCACGGTCTGCGGGCCTTCCCCCGCCAGCTCCGTGCCCACCAGGCAGATGAGCTGCAGCTCGGGAAGCCCCTCGCAGCGGACCTCGTGCCAGCCTTTACCTGCGGGGCCGCGTCAGAGGGTGGGGGAGAGGTTGGTGGAATCAGGGTCCACCTGCCCCCTATACACACACAGGCCTTCCCAGCCGGGACCAGCCCACCCTGGACACCCCCCAAGAGGCCCCATGGGAGGGAGGAGGCGCCACAGTGGGCCGGTCAGCAGTGGAGCCGGTCCTCCTCACGCTGTGGTCGGTGTTCTAGCCCAGCAGGGGAGGGTGTTGGCCTTGGCACGCAGCCGACCCGGGTTCGATCCCCAGCATCCCATAGGGTCCCCCGAGCACCGCCAGGGGTAATTCCTGAGTGCAGAGCCAGGAGAAAGCCCTGAGCATCACCAGGTAGGACCCAAAAAGCCAAATAATAATAATAATAATAATAAAATAACAACAACAAAACAACAATAATAATAAAGAGGGAAGAGGGCCGGAGCATTAGCACAGCAGGGAAGGCATTGGCCAACCCGGGTTCGATCCCCACATCCTCTAGGGTCCCCCGAGCACTGCCAGGAGTGATCCCTGAGTGCAGAGCCGGGAGTCAGCCCTGAGCATCGCCAGGTGGGACCCAAAAGGAGGGAGAAGGAGGAGGAGGAGGAGGAGGAGGAGAAGGAGGAGGAAGAGGAAGAAGAGGAAGAGGTAGAAGAAGAGGAGGAGGAAAAAGAAGGAGGAGGAAGAGGAGGAAGAGAAAGAGGAAGAAGAGGAGGAGGAGAAGGAGGAGGAAAAGGAGGAGGAGGAAGAAGGAGGAGGAGGAGGGGAGGAGGAAGGGGATGAGGAGGAGGAGGGGGAGGAGGAGGAGGAAGAGGAGAAAGAGAAGGAAGAGGTGAAAGAGGAGGAAGAGGAGGAGGAGTCATGGGACTGGACAGACTATCTGTCCAGCGGGGAGGGCATCTGCCTCACGTGGCAGACCCGGGTTCGATCCCTGACATACCAGAGGGTCCCCCGAGCCCCGCCAGGAGTATGTCCTGAGCACTGCCGGGTGTGAGGCCCCCCAACCCCAAACAAGGCTGTCTCCTGACCCCCTGCCCAGCCCGCCCCAGCACCGCCCTCAGCAAGGAGACACACACCGGGAACTTACTCTCCATGAGATCCAGGTACACCAGGAAGGCGGTGTACACCTGGGCGGCGTCTCCGATGCCCAGCTCCATCATTTCCACATACTGGAAAAGCGAAACGCAACGGTCAGTCGCAAAACACAACAGTCACTAGTGAAGAAAAAAACGCCCTGGGGAGCCACTGTTCGCCGTGGGACACCCCTGAGCCTCCGCAGGTGGAGAGGGGCTTTATGAGACTGGACAAGACCCACTTCCCGCTCTGCGGCATGGACACGGGCTCAGGGCGAGGACAGTGACCGGGAGGGACAAACTCCACAGCCACTGGGCCTGGGGACGTCCAGGACGGCCGTGGACCCCGGCCCCGGGCTGTCCCCGAGAGGCGAGACCGACGGGTGTCTGGAGACGGGAGAGGCAGCGGAAACGCCGACCCTGGGGGCTGAGTGGCAGCACAGCGGGGAGGGCGCTGGCCTGGCACGCGGCCGACCCGTTCGATCCCCGGCATCCCCGAGGGTCCCCCGAGCACCGCCAGGAGTGACCCCTGAATGCAAGTAACTCCTCCTGGGGAGCAATGAGACCACCCCCCGGAAGCTCCCTGGGCAGTTGAACTGCAGCAACGAGGGGTTATTATCAGAATCCACCTAACAGGGGTGTTATTGTGGCTGTTATTACTATTATTATATCATCATTATTATTACTACTATTATCCTTGGGCTGGAGCGATAGCACAGCGGGTAAGGCATTTGCCTTGCACGCGGCCGACAGGGCCGAGCCGGGTTCGATTCCCTCGCCCCTCTCGGAGAGCCCGGCAAGCTACCAAGAATATCTCACTCACGTGGCAAAGCCTGGCAAGCTCCCTGTGACGTATTCGATGTGCCAAACACAGTAACAACAAGTCTCACGATGGAGACGTTACTGGACCCGCTCGAGCAAATCGATGAACGGGAGGGGACTGCTATTATTATCATCATCATTATCACTACTATTATTACCATTATTATTATTAATAATAATTATAATAATCATTACTATGATTATCATTACCAGTCATCATTATTACTATTATTATCATTGTTACTGTTGTTATTATCACTATTACATCATCATTATTACTATTGCTACTACCATCATCATTGTCATTTTACTACTAGGCTGCTGACTGTCCCTGCTACCCTCAGCATCACTGTGACCATCACTACCATGCGGACTCTCACTGTTACCCCATCACCACTGTCATTATTACTACGACTACTACGATTGCTATCATCATTACCACTGTTATTACTACCATGAATCATTATTACTATTGTTATTACTATGATTACCATGGTAGGCTGTTTGCCTTGCGCGCAACCAGCCCGGCTGACCAGGGTTCGATTCTTCCGCTCCTCCCGGAGAGCCCGGCAAGCTACCGAGAGTATCTCGCCCCCAGCAAAGTCTGGCAAGCTACCCTTGGCGTATTCAAGATGCCAAACACAGTCACAACAAGTCTCAAGATGGAGACGTTACTGGGTCCGCTCGAGCAAAATCGATGAACAACAGGAGGACCGTGACAGTGATCGCTATTACTATCAGCATTGTTACTACGACTGTTACTATTATCCTCATCATGGTCATTATTAGTACTAAGCTTCCTATCACTGCTACCCGCTTCATCACTGTCACTGTGATTTACTACTAAGCCTACAATCACTGTGTCATTGTCATTAGTACTATGCTGACTCTCACTGTTATCCCACCATCAGCGTCCCTATTATTACTATGCTATTACTGTCATCCTCCGCACTGTCATTGTGACTACTATGCTGACGAGCACTGTGATCGTCACTGCCATTACTATGCCAATACTCTCACTGTTACTAGCATCATCACTGTCATTATGATTACTAGGCTGTCTCTGTCTTCCTCCTCACTGCCATCTTACTGCTGCTATGCTCAGTTATCAGTTTACCCTCTCCATCACTGTCACTGACTTCTACCACGCTATCACTGTCATCCTCATCATGGTCATTAGCAGTACCATGCTGACTCTCACCGTGACCCCACCGTCACTGCATCAGTCCTATGCTCACTGTCACCGAGACCCCACTGTCACTGCATCAGTCCTGTGCTCACTCTCACCGTGACCCCACCGTCACTGCATCAGTCCTATGCTCACTCTCACCGTGACCGCATGGTCACTGCATCAGTCCTATGCTGACTCTCACTCTGATCACGTGGTCCCTGCATGGGTCCTATGCTCACTCTCACTGTGACCCCACTGTCACTGCATCGGTCCTATGCTCACTCTGCGACCGCATGGTCACTGCATCAGTCCTACGCTCACTCGACCCCCTTCACCAAAGTCATTCTTATTCCTTTGCAATCGCTGTCCCCCTCCTCACCACTCCCACGCCCTCCTCCCCTCTCCCCCGCAGCACCTTGGGGTGGCTGCCCACCCAGGCGTCCGGGGCGCCCGAGGGTCCGGCCTGCTCCATGGGCGCCGTGTCCGCCGCCAGCCGCGTCCGCCCGGAAACCGGCCCCGCGCGCTCCGGGTTCCGGGCCGCGGTTCCGCCCGGGAAGGTTCCGAGCAGCCCCTCCCCCTCCCCCCCCACCCTCCCCCTCCGGGGCCCGCCCGGGGGTCTCGGGCCAGCGCGTGCCCCTCCCCTCCCGCCTGCCTGCAGACCCCGAGCTCGGCCCTGCGGGTGGACGCTGCGCCCAGCGGGGCGGGGTCGGGGGTGGGGTGGGAGGGGGTCCGGGTCCCGGCCCGGGTGGAGACCCGCCCCGGGGACCCCTGGGGACCCCTGCGCCCGTGTGCACCCGCCCCGCTGCGATTGCAACGCCCCGTTCCCTGCAGATCCGCCTCTTTGCAAGGCCCTCCCCACCCCCACCGCGGGGCCGGGTCTGGGTCTGGGGGCGCCAGGTGGGCAGAGGGGGGTCTGCTCCCCCGCCTGCAAACGTTAGCCATCCTGCCCCAAGCTGGGGGGCCAAGAGGGGTCTGTGGTTTGGGGACCCGAGGTCCCCAGGGCAGGCCTGCTTGCAGGGGACGCAGGTGGGCTGGTTCTGGAAGGTTCCCTGGGAGCAAGTAGGGGTGGGTCGTGGGGGCCGGGGTGCAAGGGAGAAGCCCTCCCCCCTAGTTTTCATAATTTAGGGAGGCAGGAACTGGAAAGATCAGGATCCTCCCCAAATGCAGTGTCTGCCCACGGGCACTGACAAGTTCTAACCCTTGGACACAGAAAGTATCTCAGTGCTGGACTGAGTATTCCCAGCTGGCCTGCAAGAGTTGGCAGTTCAAATCCCACCAACAGAGGGACCTGAGTGAGAGCACAGTGGGGAGGGTGTTGGCCTGGCATGCAGCTAACCCAGGTTCGATCCCCGGCATCCCCTAGGGTCCCCCGAACCCCGCCAGGAGTGATTCCTGAGTGCAGAGCCAGGAGTCAGCCCTGAGCATCGCCGGGTGGGACCCCAAAAGGCCAAAATAACAATAATAATAATAATAGCACTGTAGCACTGTCCTCCCATTATTCATCGATTTGCTTGAGTGGGCCTGATGTAGGCAGGTAGATAGGGAAAGGCTCTCTGCAATGGAACAAAGTCTCATAGAAGAAGAATTCTAGGACCGACCCACCCTGTGGAGACAGAAAACAAAGACTTGATAAGACATCCCCAGACCCTGAAGATATGGGCCTCCTCCCCATGAAATTCCTCCTTTCCGAGAACCCGCTTTCAATCCGGTTGACTCCAGCGACCCAGCCCCAAGGAGATTCCAGAACATTCTGAGTCGGAAGGATCTATAAGAACCAGCTCGAGAGCCCACTTGGCGCTCTCTCCACCCTCGGAGAAGCCCGCGTTCCCTCTGGACGCGTTACTCTCTCTTCCTCTCCATTCCCCCGCTTATCTGCTCATCCCTTCCTCTCCCTCTCCAAAAGCCTCCAAATAAAACCTGTTACTTCACTGCTCGTCTACTCCTGAAATTCTTTTCTGCGAGCGAGACAAGAACCCCAGAAACCCCGGGTGAGGCTTGGGACTGGTCCCTCCTTTCCTGCGAAGAGCAAATTCTCGCCCCAGCTTGAGTCCGTGGCTCCCCGAGCAATCGGGTGGCGGGGATTAACTCCCGTGCCGAGAAGACCAAGCGGACTTCAGGTGTGGCTTGACGGCCACCTCGTGGGGCTGGCGGGGCTCAGGCCCGTGCCGAGCAGGTGCTCACTGCAGACTTTACCGGTCCTAGCCCACCCAGGGTCCCGGGTGGCAGGGGCGGGTGGGGAGAAAGTGGCCGTCTTTCTCCTCCCCACTTCACATAAGTCACCCGTGGGGTCCACCGACATCAGGCCCAGTAATGTCTCCACCGTGAGGCTTGTTGTTACTGTGTTTGGCAAATTGAATACATCACGGGTAGCTTGCTGGGCTCTCCGAGAGGGGCGGAGGAATTGAATTCGGGTCAGCCAGGTCGGCCGCATGCTATCGCTCCAGCCCGTATAATAATAATAATAATAATAATAATAATAATAATAATATTCATGGAACTGGAGCGATAGTCCAGCAGGGAGGGCATTTGCCTGGCATGCGGCCGACCTGGGTTCGATCTCTGGCATCCCATAGGGTCCCCTAAGCACCGCCAGGAGTAATTCCTGAGTGCAGAGTCAAGAGTCAGCCCTGAGCATCGCCAGGTGGGACCCCAAAAGCAAAAAATAAATAAATAAATAAAAGTTAAAAGTATCATTTAAAAAAATCTACTTTAAAAAAAATAGAATGAAGTTGACTTTAATATTAAGAAAAGAAAACTTTTTATTTTTTTGGGGGGGGAGTGGGGGCTGAATGTGAAAACAAGAAAACAAATCCTAAAGTAGGCCCGAGTCATGGAGAGTGATGAAGAAATTAAAGGATCTAGGAGCACAGAATGAAAATCATTTTTTTTTTTTAATCTGGAGTGAACTGTTCCAGGGGAGAGGCTAGAATTTCAGCCTCAGGTAGATAGGGGTTTCCCCTTTTGTAAATGCTTCAATACTTGACTCTCCGAGTTCCCTGGTGGGTGGGGAAAGACGGGATAAGAAACAGTAATGAAAGGTCCCCCCAGCCCCCCTGATTTAATCAGACAGACCTAGCGTAATCTGGTACTTGCGCTACTATTTCCATTTTGGTTTCCTGAGCCAGAACCTTTCATTTCTATCAAGGGCAAGGGGAACTGTGTGTGTTGGGAGGGTGGGTGGGTGGGTGGGTGGGGGTTGGGAATCTGTCGTGCTAGACAGAGCCATTAATTCAGTGAGAATGCCCAGCGGGAAAAAAGAACCTTGAATCGTGATGGGAATGTTTTGCGTGTACCAGAATAGGCAAGGACCAAGGAAGGCTGGGAGCCGGGAACTGTGGTTGTGTGAGAAGTTGATCTCGTGGGGGGAGGGAGGGAGCAACTCTCTTGGCGGTTCCCTTGTTGGTGGGAAGAATGGATCAAAATATCTTGTTCCTGGGGCTGGAGAGATAGCACAGCGGGTAGGGCGTTTGCACGCGGCGACCCGGGTTCGATTCCCAGCATCCCATAGGGTCCCCTGAGCACCGCCAGGAGTGACTCCTGAGTGCAGAGCCAGGAGGAACCCCTGTGCATCGCCAGGTGTGACCCAAAAAGCAAAAAAAAAAAAATCTTGTTCCTTTGTCCCCAAAATACCTCTTTTGCCATGCGTGCTCGGAGGAACTCACCGCAAACTCCGTGTTTGCACGCGGAGTGCAGTATTTGCAAGGCTTCCCCGCGCCACTCTTTGTGGGAGTTCAAGGCTATCATGTAGACTCATGCCACAGTGCTCTCTGCCAGCCCTTATTCACTTAGGCGTGCAGGCTGATTGCCCCCACTGGATAAATCAGGAGACTGTATATTTCCTTTTATTTATTTATATTTTATTTAATTTATATTTTTTTAATTTTTTGGGTCACCCAAGGGTTCCCCCTGGCTCTGCACTCAGGAATCGCTCCTCAGGGGACCCTATGAGATGCTGGGAATTGAACCCGGGTCGGCCGTGTGCAAGGCCAACACCCTCCCCGTTGTGCTATCACCCCTGTATTTCTTTTTTAAAAAAAGATTTTTGGGGAGCCCAGGGGGATGGCACGGGGTTGCACGGGTGCATACACAAAGCACCCCAGTTCAATCCCAACCCTGTGATCTCCTGAGCGTTGCTGGCCGTAACCCTCCTAGCCCCAAGCACCCAAGGGCCCTACATTGATCCATCAGCCCATTGGTTGAGTATAATTGGGACTGGACCCCTAAGCACTGTTTGGGAAGCTTCCAAAAATACTTTCACTTTTACAGTTGTGTGTGTGTGTGCACCCACATTCATTATGATTTATTTATACAGTTATAAATTTACATAACCATCGTTTACTGAAATCTAACATTTTCAGGGCAGGCTGGGAGGCTGGAGGCCGAAGGAAAAGCTCACGGTTGGTCCTGTGTGGCAAAGAAAAATCTCTGAAGACCTTCAACTGATTGGACAAGGCCCACCCAACCTATAGGTACTCATTTTACTGAGTCTACATATGAATAGATCTCTGTTAATCTCCGCACCCTGCCCCATATAAACTCAAAAAAGGGGCACAGCACAGTGGTGGTGGCTTAACTCTCCCGCTGCCCGCCTTTGGTAGTCTCACGCCGCTTCCCCCACCCCAGGGAGGTCGATGCCGATGGGCAGGCAAGGGAAAGAACGAGGGCCAGGCTGGTTGGTCTTAGTCGCAGTTTATTCCAATCCTCTATCCAGCCACACCAGTCTCTCTCCTCTGCCTCTGCCTCCTGCTTCTTCCTCCCCCATGCTACTTCATTCTCCTTCTCCATCCCCCTTCATCCTCCTTCTGATCCCACAGCCCACTCTTACAGTACAGTTAAATCCCAAAGCATGAGGGGTTGGGGTAATCATTACACATTGGTGTGGTCACAATCACTAGGGGTAGAAATCTTAGCCTCAGGGAAAGTCGCTCCTAAGACAGATCCTCTCTCAGCAGGAGGACCCACCCTAGAGCGGAATCCCAAGGGTGTGTCTCTCCTCTCCTTGTCCGACAAGCATATAAGCATATAATATAAATCATTTTGTATGGATACAGTAAGAAATAAACTTATAGAATTGCCCTCCTTCGGCCATCTCGATCTCAGACTACAGTGCTCAGGCCAGATAGTCTTTCCCACCCCTAGCAGGATCCTAGTCTCGTCGTTACCTTTGGATCATGACAGCATTTGTCTATGATCAAACTCTTATAGTTAAGAATCGTGGCAATTTGGCCTGCCCCATTTCGCTGCCAGGGTAGCTCACCGCTTGCCCTGGGTCCATTCAGTCCCTCGTCGGGACCCTGCTTTTGGGGTGTTAGGAACTAAGGGCAACTGAGGTTTAAGTCGAGAAAGCAGATGCCCGGGAGTGAATAATATTCAAAGCCAATCAAATCCTAAGTTACAAAGCATGATGTTAACGGTCTTCCTGTATCTATACAAAAAGGATATTACTTTAAGGTAAACTGTTCATAAGGCATAAGGAGAGGAGAAAGGCAATATTTCACTCATACATATAAAATCATAGATTTTTGAGGAATCTGACCTTACAAGTTCACAGAGTCTGATTAGGGGGAAAGCTGATTAACTGGTTGGGGAGGAGAGCATAGGGAAGACTGTTTTCAGATAAACACAATGGAATGGAAGTGCCTCCGGAGCACTGTGATGGGTGTAACCAGATAGACCTAAGCTCCTTGTGGAGAAAGGACAAAGCAATGTCATACTACACCCCCCCACACACACACACCTTCAAAGCAAAGCAACACCTCCCAGCAACCTCTAGACTGGCTGTATTGAATTGCTGGACCCCCTTGGTGAGCAAACGTTGATCATAAAATCAAGAACTCAGTAAGTCAATTTCTAGATGAAATGCAGAAACTCACTGTAGCACTGTCCTCCCGGTGTTCCTCGATTTGCTCGAGCAGGCACCAGTCACGGCTCCAGGGTGAGACTTGTTGTGACTGTGTTTGGCATCTCCGATACGCCCCGGGGAGCTTGCCAGGCTCTCCGAGAGGGACTGTCACTGTCACTGTCCTCCCGTTGTTCATCGATTTCCTCAAGCGGGCCCAGTAATGTCTCCATTGGAGACTTTGTTGTTACTGTGTCTGGCATATCGAATACGTCACGGGGAGCTTGCCAGGCTTTGCCGTGCGGGCGAGACAACTCTCGGTAGCTTGCCGGGCTCTCCGAGAGGGACGAAGGATTCGAACCCGGGTCGGCCATGTGCAGGGCAGACGCCCTACCCGCTGTACTATTGATTGATGTTAATGCTATTACAATATTAACATCAATCAACATTAAAAGTAACATGTGAAAAAACATCATTTTCAACACTGTAATGAAGAATTTTTTTTCAGTTTTTATAGTAAAGTAAAGTAAGTAAAGGCCCTCCCGTTGTTCGTCGATTTGCTCGAGCGGGCCCAGTAACGTCTCCATTGGAGACTTTGTTGTTACTGTGTTTGGCATCTCGAATACGTCACGGGGAGCTTGCCAGGCTCTGCCGTGCGGGTGAGATACTCTCGGCAGCTTGCCGGGCTCTCCAAGAGGGGCGGAGGAATCAAACCCGGCTCGGCTGGGCTGGCTGCGTGCAAGGCAAATGCCCTACCGCTGTGCTATCACTCTAGCCCTTCATTTTTTATAATTTTATTTATTGAATCACCTTGAGAGCAGTTACAAAGCTTTCGGGTCTAAGTCTCGGTCATACAATGAAACACCTGTACCTTCACCAGTGCCCATTCTTCACCCCCAAAGACCCCAGTATACCCCCATCCCACACCCTCCCCCTACCTGTGGGGCAGATGATTTCCACATTATTCTCTCTCTACTTTGATCACATTCAATATTTCGACACCAGACCCACCATTATTATTTGGGATTTTACCCCAACACTTAGATCTGCTGAAAAGGCAACAGTAGACAATTTGTGTTCTATTGCTGGTTATGAATAACATATGATGTCACGTGGCTGCAGTAGTGGCCGCGTGATTTTGAAATTCTGAAATTTTAACACTTAAATCTGGAGGGATTTCTGCCAAAAGCTACTGGGTTTCGAGATTTGTTTGAGTCTCTGAGATCATGGCCGTTGAGCAGCTTGATCAGGAGCCAGAGAGGCCGTTCGTGGGCGATGAACTTGGGGTCTAATTGGGACAGGGAGACCAGGACTGGCTCCACCCCCATCCTGTAAGGCCCTGTGTGTCTCGTCACTGGGGGAAATTTTATTTTTTTTTATGTTGGGTTAAAACCCCAGGCTTTATACATGCAATACATGTACTCTATCATGAGTTAACATCTGTGACCAAGGCAATCAAATCGTGGAGATGGAGAGATAGTCTAGCAGTTTTTATTTATTTATTTGCTTTTTGGGTCACACCTGGCAATGCACAGGGGTTCCTCCTGGCTCTGCACTCAGGAATTACCCCTGGCGGTGCTCAGGGGACCCTATGGGATGCTGGGAATCGAACCCGGGTCGGCCGTGTGCAAGGCAGGCGAACGCCCTACCCACTGTGCTATCGCTCCAGCCCCAGTCTAGCCATTTTTAGGGTGTTTAGCCCCCAAAAAATTGAACCACAGTACCACATGTGGTTCCCTAAGCCCGGCCAGGAGCAATCCATGAGCACAGAGCCAGGAGTTAAGCCCTGAGCCCCACCATGTCTGGCTCAAACACAGAAACTCAGTGGATACAAAACCTAGTTTAGACTTCTGCTGGGGACCAGAAAGTTGGTGACAAGACTCTGATTCACAGGGACGGTGCCAAGAACTGGAATGTTTATTTGAACACTGGTACTTGGGGCAGCGTGTGTGTGGGGAATGTCTATACACACAGATGTGCTTTCCCTAATGGTTCCGTATGACCATCTTGAATTTTTTTCCCTAAGACTTAGAGTACTCGGGGATAAGTTGGCGAGTTGTAGAAACAAGCAAATAACCACACATCTGCCGTCTGAAGTCATCCTTGGCTCCGTGGGCACGAAAGGCGTCCAGGCTAGACTCCTGGTCCAAGAAAGATTCCTTCTCTGTCAGGGGACGCTTGTCCAAGATCTGTGCTCAGTGCGCTGAGGAGAAACAGCACAAGCCCCCTTGGACAATCTCGAGAGGCGGGTGCAGTGTTGAGACTCCCTGATGGGGCCCTTGGTTTCAAGGGCGCCTGGAATTTGGACAGCTTCCTCTTGGCTAACTCTTTTTTTGTTCCTTTTTTGGGTCACACCCGGCGATGCACAGGGGTTACTCCTGGCTCTGCACTCAGGAACCACCCCTGGCGGTGCTCAGGGGACCATATGAGATGCTGGGGATCGAACCCGGGTCAGCTGCCCTCCCTGCTGTGCTATCGCTCCAGCCCCACAGATGTACTGGAGTCCCCTTGACCCTGCCCCCATTACTCTCTTATCTCTCTCTTCTCCTCTTCCCCTTCACTCTATTTTTTTCCTTCTCCCTATACTCTGGGGCCAAGGGCGACCTAGGTAACCCCCCCTCTTTAAACCACTGCATTTTCTCATCCAGGGACTCTAAATCCCACATAAAAGTAAACTCATCCTGTGCTTGTTCCTCTTCTACTCAGTTTAACACGAAGTCTTCCAGTTCCGTTCATGTTGCAGCAAATTGCGTGATTTTATCATTTTTTGCAGCTGCGTAGTATTCCACTATGAAGTATACCACATCTGCATGATCTGCTTTTGGATAGCTAGGTATGAACCTCTTGGTTCGTGCACTCAGGAATTACTCCTGGTGGTGCTCGGGGGACCCTATGGGATGCTGGGAATCAAACCCGGGTCGGCTGCGTGCAAGGCAAACGCCCTACCTGCTGTGCTATCGCTCCAGCCCCGACTTACAAATTTTTGTGCTTGGGTTTCAGTTATACATTGATCAAGTACCCATCCCTCCACCAGTGCCCATTTCCCACCACCACGGATCCCAGTATCCCTCCCACCCCCATTCCCCCCACCCCACCCTGCCTCTGTGGCAGGGCATTCCCTTTTGGTCTTGTGAGAGGAATTTTTAAGGTCTTTTCACAACTTTCGAACACACAGTAGGGAATTTTTCACAATAATCACTGTGTCTTCTGTTGTCTGCTTATGACTTAATATTTTTCTTTGCTTTTTTTTTTTTGGCTTTTGGGACACACTCCAGCCCCCTGTGACTTAATAATTTTATACCTGATGCTTTTCTGAGCATTCTGACTACTTATTTTGAATTTTTCAGAGATCCAAATATTTAAACAAGCTCTTCTGGGGCAAGGGATGGTTTGGGCCACACCCGTCTGTGCTCAGGGCTGACTCCTGGCTCTGTACTCAGGGCTCACTCCTGGCAGGACTTAGGGGAACCCATGGGGTGCCCAGGCACAAACCCAGGTCGGCTGCGTGCAGAGCAAGTGACCTCCTTGGTGTTCTATCGCTCTGGACCTATTTATACAAGTTCTTTGGTTTCCACAATGGATGATGTTGGTTGGGGAGGCTCAGAGATCTTTCTAGAACTGATTTCTAGTACAGTTACGTTGCGATCAGAGATTTGATTGCATCTTTTTGTGGGGAGGGGGCCACACCTGCCAGTGCTCAGGGCTGACTCCTGGCTCTGCACTCAGGAATCACTCCTGGCGGTGCTCAGGGGACCCTAGGGAATGCTGGGACTCGAACCCGGGTCGGCTGCATGCCAGGCCAATGCGCTCCCCATTGTGCTATCACTCTGACCCCTGATGGTGTGTTGAAATGCATTAAAATGCTTTTTCATGGTTCCAGCTTCATAGAGACACAGTGAACACGGGACACTGCCTGCGTGGGAAGCATTTTGCGTGGACTTACTGAGTCATTGGCTGGTGTGTGTGTGTGTGTGTGTGTGTTTGTGTGTGTGTGAACTATGCAGATTTGTGCCTGTGGCAACTTGTATACGCACAACCCATATCGCGTTGTTTTTAAAAATTTTTAAAAATTTTAAAAGTCACTTCACAATATTTGATTTTTTTAATTTTATTTTTAAATTTTTTTTTATTTTATAAGCGACAGCACAGCCGGTAGGGTGTTTGCCTTGCACTTTACCAACGCGGGTTCGATTCCTCCCTCCCTCTCGGAGAGCCCGGCAAGCTACCGAGAGTATCCCGCCCGCACAGCAGAGCCTGGCAAGCTCCCCGTGGTGTATTCGAGATGCCAAACACAGTGACAACGAGTCTCACCATGGAGACGTTACTGGTGCCCGCTCGAGCAAATCGATGAACAACTGGGGGACGGTGCTACAGTGCTATAAGTTACTTTACAATACTTGATGTTTAAATTTTGTTTATCATTATTTCTTAATTTTATTATTATTTTTGGCGTTGCTAATAAATTCACTGCACTGGCTTTCCGATGCGCTCATCTTCCAGAGGAAACTGCACAAACCCTTTTTCCCCTGCTCTCTCCCTCCAGCCAGGAATGCATTTTCTATTCCTCTATGTGAATCTTTGGTCAGATTCTGCGGAGCAGAAATATCCCACAGTACTTTCCTTTCTCGCTTACCCCATGCTCCTCCTTGGTGGACTCAGCCCGGGAAGGCCGAGGCCCTACTTACGGCTGAATAACGTCCTTATCTGCAGCTCCACCAGCGAACACTTGACTCGGTTGTACAGATGAAAGCATCTGACAGGGACTTCGTTCACCTCCTTCGGCTCGGTAGCCAGAAGTCAAGTTGCTAAATCATAGGGCAAGTTCTATTTTCAATGTGTTTTTTGGGAAAAAAATGGACACATAGTCCAGCGGGAAGGGTGTTTGCCTGGCACCCAACCCCGGCATCCCGTAGGGTCCCCCGAGCACCGCCAGGAGTGATTCCTGACTGCAGAGCCAGGAGTCAGCCCTGAACATCGCCGGGTGGGGCCCTAACATGTCAAAAGCAAAACCAAACAGAACCTGAACAAACACTGACAGTTTTCCATAGTGGTTGCAGCACCCGCTTGTCTGCTTGAGTTCGGGGCTCAATCCTTGTCTTTTCTGAAAATGCCCAACAAGCATCTATACCATGCACTCGTGTCTAAAAATCATTAATTCACAGGGGCCGGAGCAATCGTGCAGCGGGGAGGGCGTTTGCCTTGCACACAGCCGACCTGGGTTCGATTTCCAGCATCCCATAGGGTCCCCCGAGCACGGCCAGGAGTGATTCCTGAGTGCAACGCCAGGAGTTAGCCCTGAGCATCGCCGGGTGGGACCCAGAAAGGAAAAAAAAAACACATTCACAAGGTGCCCAGAGGTGGCACCATATGAGCTGGGATGCACCCGACCCAGATTTGATTCCTGGCACCACACAGGGACCCCATCATCGCTAGGTGCAGCCCTGGAGACACTGAGCATGTCTAGGGTGCCCTAGGTCTCCCCAGCACTGCAGTTTCTGAGTAGTTCCACATGCTTTGAACCTCGAACTCAGTCAAAGGATCACTGGTGAGACCCCAGAATTTTTTTCTTTTTTTTGGGGGGGGACACACCTGACAGTGCTCAGGGCTATTCCTGGCTCTGTGGTCAAGGGTCACTCCTGGTGGGGGCTGGAGCAATAGCACAGCGGGTAGGGCGTTTGCCTTGCACGAGGCCAACCTGGGTTCGAGTCCCAGCATCCCATAGGGTCCCCTGAGCACCCCAAGGGTAGCTCCTGAGTGCAGAGCCAGGAGTAACCCCTGTACATCGCCAGGTGTGACCCAAAAAGCAAAAAAAAAAGAAGGTCACTCCTGGCTGGCCTCAAGGAACCTTATGGTGGGGTGCCACAATTTGAACCCGGGTCAGCCACATGCAAGGCAAGCACCTAACCTATCACACTGTGATGGGTGAGCGAGGTTTTATTTATTTCGGGTTTGGTCACACCTAGTGATGCCCAGGGGCTACTCCTGGCTCTGCGCTCAGGGATCACTCCTGGCGGTGCTCGGGGGACCCTATGGGATGCTGGGAATCGAACCCGGGTCGGCCGCGTGAAGGCAGACGCCCTCCCCGCTGTGCTATCGCTCCAGCCCCATCCATCAATACTTGTAAATAGTCGTCCTCTGGGTTCTCATGGCTGATGGATTGTCTCCCATGCAGAGACCAGAGTGCTCTGAGGAACCACTTTCCCTGCCTCTGTCGTCACAGTGGAGTAGGATGCGTGTGTCACGTGATGCTTGTTCATTCTCCGAAAAGACAGACGCAGAGAAACTGCTGGCTTTGGGAAACGGGATAACAGAAACACAGTTTCTGCAGAGGCGATTTTTTTTTCTCACTGCAGTGAGCCAAGCACCTTCCTAGTCTGAGAGTGTCCCTGGGGGTCATGCCTGTCACCACGTGCCCTGGCACTGTGTTCTGCTATAAGAAATAATCATGACAAGAGCCACACCTTGGCCGTTCCCCTGGTAACTGCATTCACTTTCATATGCCTGGTGGTCACTGCATGGCCACCAGCCCCCGGAAGCTTCTGGAAAGTCATCACCAAGGTATGGGCTGAATATAGCCCAGGAGGGAGCATCAGTGCCCCCCGGCTAATTCCAGGACACAGTAAAGCGTTAGAAAAGCAGCTTGACCGGGGCTTCCTATAGCTTGGTTATTCCCCCTTTGGTGGACGAGCCGGGGACTAGTCTGCGGGGCTGCCTTGGTTTTCTGGTCATTGTTTCCTTGGTGGTGCAGAAGGTTCTTAGTTTAACGTGGTCCCAGTTGTTTATCTTGACTTCTTTTTGCCCGAAAATGCCCGCAAGCAGATGCCCGGATGAAGAAACGATGGTTTCCTAGTCACAGTGGAATACTACGCAGCCGTAAGAAAGGATGATGGCATGCAGTTTGGATCTGGAGGATGTCGCGCTGAGGAAGTCGGTCAGAGGGAGGGGAAAAGACTCAGAATGATCTCGCTCGTGTGTGGGATATAAAGAAATTTCACACTGAGGGAAGTCAGTCAGAGGGAGGGAAACAGAGTCAGAAGGATCTCTCTCGTGTGTGGGATATAAAAGAAAATTCCACGCCAAGTGAAGTCAGTCAGAGGGAGAGGAATAGACTCCGAATGATCTCTCTCGTGCATGAGATATAAAGAAATTTCACGCCAAGGAAAATCTGTCCGAGGGAGGGAAATCAATTCAGGATGATCTCAGGCGTGGGATATTAAAAAAAAAAATTTCACGCCGAGTGAAGTCAGTCAGAGGGAGAGGAACAGACTAGAATGATCTCTCTCGTGTGGGACATAAAGAGGTTTCCCAGGGGGCTGGCGAGATAGCAGAGCGGGTAGGGCGTTTGCCTTGCAAGCGGCCAACCCGGGTTCGATTCCCAGCATCCCATATGGTCCCCCCGAGCACCGCCAGGAGTAACTCCTGAGTGCAGAGGCAGGAGGAAGCCCTGTGCATCGCCAGATGTGACCCAAAAAGAAAAAAAAAAGAGGTTTTGCAGGGGACAATCAGATGCCCAGTGGCCAGTGGGAGCAGGAATCAGAGCATGAGGGCTGGTCTCCAGCAGGAAGCTGGCCTCTGAGGCAGGGCTGGGGGTCTGGGGGTCAGTTAGGGAAGGGGACACGGGGACTCCGTAAAAGTGCCCACCACAGAGGCGGGGGATGGGGGCAGAGGTGCAGAAACAGGGGACATTGGTGCAAAGTAGCGGACACTGTGACACTGTGAAAGGGTCAGGGTTGGGACAGTGTACACCTGGGACTCAACCCTAAATATCTTTGTGACTTGGTGATTCAATGCAAAAAAAAAAAAAACATAAATTAATTTCTTTTCAAAAGACAGTTGCATTCATCGTTCTCCCGGGAAGAGTTTGACTATGGTGCTATAAAAAATTGGGGTACTGGGTCCGGAGCGATAGCACAACAGAGAGGGCGTTTGCCTGGCACGCGGCCAACCCGGGTTTGATCCCCGGCATCCCCTAGGGTCCCCCGAGCACCGCCAGGAGTGATCCCTGAGTGCAGAGCCAGGAGTCAGCCCTGAGCATCGCCAGGTGGGACCCAAAAAGCAAAATAATAATAATAATAACAACAACAACAACAACAACAATAATAATAATAAAGAAGAAAGGGGGCCCGAAGCAATAGCACAGCAGGGAGGGCATTGTCCTGGCACGTGGCTGACCTGGGTTCGATCCCCGCATCCCCGAGGGTCCCCTGAGCACCGCCAGGAGTGATCCCTGAGTGCAGAGCCGGGAGTCAGCCCTGAGCATCGCCAGGTGGGACCCAAAAAGCCAAAATAATAACATTAACAATAATAATAATAATAATACTAAGAGTCATGGGATTGGACAGATAGCACAGCGGGGAGGGCGTTTGCCTTGCATGTGGCCAACCCAGGTTCGATCCCCAGCATCCCCTCGGGGCTCCTGAGCACCGCCAGGAGGGATTCCTGACTGCAGAGCCGGGAGCAACTCCTGAGCATCGCTGGGTGTGAACCCCCCAAAAATTGGGGTGCAGAAATTAGCACCAGTCTGATAAACGGCGTTGACCTGAAAACCAAATCAGACCCCCACCCCAGAGAAAGGCTGGGGGTGACAGAGCGGGCATGCTGAGGTTCGGGGTGACAACAGACCCCAACCCCCGCCCCAGGGCCAGGGGGAGCCCGGCTGGGCGCTGGCTTTGGGGGGTCGCCCCCAGGGGTGCTCCTGCTAAGCCGGAATGGTCCCTCCCCCCTGTGCGGAGTCGCTTGACTCTAAAGGACACGCTGTCCTTTGCAAACTGCCGCCCAGGGGGCGAGGGGGCGCGCCCTGCCCCCACCCCGGCTGAAGCGGCTGTCGGGGTGGGCGGGGGCGGCGGCTGCGGCGGCCCTGGGGGGCTGCACCGCGGGCGGGCGCGTCAATGGGCGCTTTATGCAGGCCCCGGACACCGCGGCCCTGGGATGGAGCCGCTGCGGTTTGCAGAGGCCAGAGACGGTCCAGGGTGGGCGCGCGCGCGCACACACACACACATATACACACACATACACACACGCACACATACATACACATATACACGAACACACACATACATACACGAACACACACAGACACACATATACACACCCACACCCACATACACACACAACAGACGCACATACACACCCACACACCTATACACACGAACACACACATACACACACATGCACACACACATGCATACACATATATACACATACAGATACACACACTTCTATACACATGCACACACACACAAACGCGCACACATATACACACACACAAACACATGCATACACATACACACATACACATGCACACAGACACATCTACACGTGCACACACATATACAGATGCACACTCACAGACACATACATATACACACAGACACACCCACACACATATACACACGAACACACATGCACACCCATAAATACACCTACAAATGCACACACGTGCACACACATACATGTACACACATTCACACACATATACACACATGCACACCCAAATACACACATGCATATATGCACACACAGACACATACACATTCACACAAATGCACACACATACAGACATACACGCGCACACACGCATACACATATAGACACACACATGCATATACACATGCACACACAGACACACGCACACAGACACACATGCACACACATACACACATGTATATATACACGCACACAGGCACACATACAAACACAGAAGTTCACATTCACACACGCATGCACATAGACATACACGCATGTATGCATGCACACACATGTACACACAGACATACACAGGTGCACACATAGACACACACATGGACACAAGCACACTAGCCCGCGCACATGCGCGCACACATACACAGCACACATGCACACACACAGGCATACGCGCACACACAGGCACACGCACACACGCAGGCAGTCGCACACCTCCCCACACACAGGCACACACACCCACGCCTACGCGCACACCCACACACATACCCACACACGCACACACACCCACACAGACACACGCGCGCGCACGCACACAAACACGCACACACCCCACACACCCGCACACGCAGGCAAACACACGCTTGCGCGCACACCCACAGACGCGCGCGCGCACCGGCGCGCACACGCGCGAGCAAACGCACACAACACACGCACCCCCCCCACGACCCCCAAGCGCGCACACACGCGCGCGCGCAAACGCACCCAACCACCCCCCCCACGCGCACACCCCCCACGGGCGCGCAGTGTCCGGCGGCGCCGGGAGGGCGGGCCGGCGCGGCGGGGCGGCGCGGGGCGGGGCGGGCGCGCGGCGGGCGCCCGTGCGCGGAGGTGCCCGGCCGGGCAGGATGCGCGCGCGCCCCGCGGGACCCCCGGCCCTGTGGCCGCTGCTGGCCTGCGCGCTGCTGGGCGGCGGGGCGCGCGGGGCCGCGGAGCCGCCGTTCCCCGAGTCGCCGGCGCGGAGACCCAGCGTGCTGGTGGCGCTGCTGGCCCGGAACGCCGCGCCCGCGCTGCCGCACTTCCTGGGCTGCCTGGAGCGCCTCGACTACCCCAAGAGCCGGATGGCCATCTGGTGAGCGGGGGACCCCAGCCCGGCCGCCCACCCCGGACCCGGCTCCCCTCCCCGGTCCCAGCCTCCTCAGGGGCGCCCGGGGCGGTCCCTGCTCCTCCTGGGGGCGCGCGGGGCGCCGGGGCGCATGGGGACCCCCGTCCCGCCCGCTCCCTCCCCGGACCCGGCTCCCCCTCTCCGGTCCCGGCCTCCTTGGGGGTGACCGCGGCGGTCCCTGCCCCTCCTGGGGGCGCGCGGGATGCCGGGGCGCACGGGGACCCCCTTCCTTCTCTCTCCCTCTCCGGACTCGGCTCCCCTCCCGGGTCCCAGCCTCCTCGGGAGCGCCCGCGGTGGTCCCTGCCCCTCCTGGGGGCTCACAGGGCGCCGGGGCGCACGGGGACCCCCGTCCCGCCCGCTCCCTCCCCGGACCCGGCTCCCCCTCTCCGGTCCCGGCCTCCTCGGGGGCGCCCGCGGCAGTCCCTGCCCCTCCTGGGGGCGCGCCGGACGCGTCCCGGTCTGGGGGTCTCCGGGGCGCTCGGGGTGCGCGCGAGGTCCCCTGCTCCGGGGACCCCTGGCCGCGCTGCCGCCGCGCGCTCCGGCGGCGCGGGTGTCCGCGCGTCCCGCTGCAGCCGCGAGCGCTGCGTCCCGGGGATACTGGACGGCGCTGCCCATGGAGAAGAGGCCGGCTGGACACTCCCGGGGAGCCCGGGAACTCCGCGCGCCCCTCTCGGGAACTCGCCCGGAGCGAGTGGAGACGGCGGGAAGGGGCGGGGGGACAGGTGGGCGCGCGGGGTGCAGCCGCGGGACCCGGCGCTCTCGTGCTTGGAGCCCCGCGGGAGCAAGAAGGAGTCGCGACTTGGGGAGTCCAGGGGCGCGCCGGCACCCCCCGGGCTGCGCCCTACGTGATCCGTGCCACGGACCAGTCCCGGAACGGGGAGCGCGCTGCGTGCGCCCCGGGTTCCAGCCAGAGGGAAGGATTGAAGAACTCCACACGGGGTGGGGTGGGAGTGAACACGTCGCCCCCGTTCGTTTCTGGCTGCTTTTCCCCCCAAAAGAACTGCTTCTGAGGGTGGACGGTGGACGGGGCGGGGACCTTGGGGGGTCTGTGACCGAGGGGGTGTAGGTACAAGCTACACCCAGCTTCCAAGAGAGGAGAGGGTGGTGTCCGTCCTGACAGGCGCAGAAAGGGAGCATGGGGCGGGGGGGAGCGCTTGCCTGGCACGAGGCCGACCCGGGTTCGATCCCCGGCATCCCGTAGGGTCCCCTGAGCACTGCCAGGAGTGATTGCTGAGCGCAGAGCTGGGAGCCAGCCCTGAGCATCGCCGGACGTGGCCCCAAATGCAGAAATAAAATATTTATTTGCTGGAGTCCGAGAGAGAGAGAGAGAGAGAGAGAGAGAGAGAGAGAGAGAGAGAGAGAGAGAGAGAGAGAGAGCACAGCGAGCAGGGTGTCCGCCTGGCACACAGCCAACCCGGGTTCGATCCCCGACATCCCATCCGGTTCCCCGGAGCACCGCCAGGAGTGATCCCTGAGTGCAGAGCCAGGGGAACCCCTGAGCAATTCCCAGTGTGTCCCCGAGACGAGACAAAAGAATCCCAGAGAAAGATGAAATTTGCACCCAGAGAAGTCAGCGATGGGCTGGGAGGAGACAGGACCGTCTCCAACCCCCAGCACCACCCACCCCCAGCCTTGGGCGCTTGGTCCCACTCTTGGTCTGGTACTGCAAAGCCGGGGAAGGGTGACTGTCACGGGCATAGCCCTCCGGAAAGGGAGGGACTTGGAAGCAATGGTTTCCGGAAGCCTTCCCAGCCCCTTCCACCCCCCCCCCCCCATGGTCCCATCAGAGATCACAGCCACGACCCCACCTGCCCTGCTCACCCTAAGGTGCCCCCCGGAGGTGGCAGATTCTTCTTCTCTGGGTCTGACGCCTATTCTGCAGGGACCTCGGTCACTGTGGCAGGACCTCGAGGGCCAAGCCTTGGCCACCCCCTCCCTGAGCTGCTAATGGGACCTCTCGAAGTTGCCTGGGTGTCAGTAGACCGTTTCTCGACGACTGACTCTTTCCTCTGGGGCCTCTCCTGCCTTCTCTGAAGAGCCTCACGTCGGAGTCCAATTTTTGCCATTGTGGGGATTTTCGTTTTGGTTTTGTTTGGGGGGGCCACGCCCGGCAGTGCTCAGGGCTGACTCCTGGCTCTGTGCTCAAGGATCACTCCTGGCGGTGCTCGGGGGACCCTAGGGGATGCTGGGGATTGAACCCGGGTCGGCGCATGCCAGGCCAGCACCCTCCCCCCGTGCTATCACTCCAGCCCACCCCCCCCCCACCCCAGGGATTCTTAAAGTTGTTCTTCTCCTTGTCCCTTTGTACCGGAAAAATTCGGCCCGCACGAGCACAGCCTTGGCTGCAGGCATCATCATCTTGGAGGCCATGCTTGGTGGTTGTTCGTTCAGAAACCTTTGAGTGTGGTCCCATTTTTCAGGACCCCCACCCCATCTTCACCATTAGGTGGTGGGACACCCCTTCACTGCATTGTGACCTATGGCTTGCCCTAGGAGACAGCTTTCATTCTATTTGAAGGCACCTGCACATCCAACGGTGTGGAGAATGGGGTCTCTTGGTATGACACATTTGGTGGCCGAGAACTCTCTCCCCCCGAGGAAGAACAAAGAGACGGGGACCTGAACTGGGAGACCCTGCTGATGGCAAAATGGCCCGTTTATTCTCCAAACCAAATAGCTGATTATAGAGACTCTGTGGGTACTGGAACTGCATGCAGGGGTGATTGACCGTTTACAGAGGGAAAGGGTTTGAAGCGGGGAGGGGGACTAACTCAAGGAAACGCTTTGTTTGAGACTCGACAAGTATCTGTATTTTAGCTTGTCTCTTTCTGCTAGTACATATTAAACAATTAACGTCTACTTCTTATGAATACTTGCAGTTACTCAGATCAACGCAGCAAGAAATGTTAGATTCTGAGTCCTCAGGCTGATTGAGGTTTTCCTATCCCCCTAGGACCCCGTCTTTTTAGGTCATTGTGACTTGGATCAAGACTGTGCTTTGGGGCTGGAGCGATAGCACAGCGGGGAGGGCGTTGGCCTGGCACACAGCCGACTGGGTTCGATTCCCCCACATCCCATATGTTCCCTGAGCACTGCCAGGAGTGATCCTTGAGTGCAGAGCCAGGAGTCAGCCCTGAGCATCGCCAGGTGTGGCCCAAAGGGGAAAAAAAAAGAAAAGAAAAGAAGAAAGAAAGAAAAAATAAGAAACTGTGTTGATTTCTAGACTGTTCCATATCTAAGCCATATCTAAGCTGCTTGCCCATCCAGAATCCCTCGGTGGGATCAAGCTTCTGGAAGTGTTAGGAACTGCGGGGCAAGCAAAGTCTGAGTCAATATATCGATTATAATTATGCCCAGGGGTAGATATATTTCAGAGCCCACCAACTCTCAGGTATTAGGAGCACAGCGTTCACGGTCTTTCTGTGTTTAAGCGAAGAACAGTGCTCGAGAGTAAGATATAAAAAGGTTTTTGGGAAAAAGAAAAGCAAATAATTCACCACAGATACAAAGTCCAGAGTCCCTGGGAGGCTTGATTTTTATCAGTAACCGAGCCTGACTTGGGGAATCGAGCCGCTAACAGAATAAGCAGTAAAGCACGAACAGAACGTTAAAGATAAACTCGGGGGGATTAGGGGTGCTCGTAAGAGCACTGTAAGCCTCTCTGGTGGGGGGGAGGCAAAGGGGACAATTCACATTCCTAAACCTCTGAAGGTGAATTCCCAGCACCAGGGTCCATTTACTCCTTCCTGCCACAGTTAACAGGAGCTTCAGCTCAGGTGTGTGATGGCTCTGTGCCCATTTTACAGATGAGAAGACTGATGCGCACAGTGGCTCCGAAGGATGTGTAGATAGCTGCGCTTGGGGGCTGCTCTCAGCTCGGTGCTCCGGGTTTGCTCCTGGCCGGGTGCTCAGAGGACCACGGCAGGCTGTGACTCCTGTAGTCAGTGCCCGCCCCTCCCAGTTCTCTAAGCCTGTTTTTTCCCACCATGACTTTCTGGTGGTTTCTGGCCCGTTGATCACAGCGGGGATTGAGCTGGGAGGGGGGAAATGTTGGTATCCGACCAGGGCTGCAGTGGAGACCGGGGCGCTTTTTGAGAGAGTGACACTTACTTCGGCCTGGGAAAATGCGTTCTGAGGGGAAAAAAAAATTGGAGAGAGAAAGAAGTTTCCAGAAAGAGGCAATGGTGGGGCTAAAAAAAAAAAAAGAGGCCCACAGACATGAACCAGGAGTGCCCGCCAGGGATGGGGGTTATCAAAACTTGCCCAAATTCTCGGCCTTCCTTGGAGCATGCAGAACCCCTGGAATATACCCCTCCATCAGGGGGCGCCATCTCCCCAACAGAGGTGGAGGGGCTCTTGCGAATGACTCCCAGAGCCCAGAGCTCTAAGGCCGCGTTCTCAGAGGCCGTTCCTCAGTGCCGACACTTGTGTCAAGAGCGGGAAATGTCCAAACATTTGGGGTGGGGATGACGAGGATCTTTCCAGAACGGAATGGACGGCCAGAGCCCAGAGCAGGGCAGGGGCCCAGGAAGGTCAGGCCCACGTCATCGGGTCTGGCTCCTGCAGGCTGGCTTGGCTCAGGCGTCCCCGTGTCCTGAGAGAGGGACAGCTGACTGGCCTGCCACCTGGGGCGTGCCCTTGGCTCCGTGCACTGGCCACCTTCAGATGCGCTTGGAAGTCACTGCATCCTCACCTAATGTCGGGGGCGGGGACAGACAGAGCCCGACCCTCGGCTTTGGGGACAAGAGCGCCCATTATCTCACCCTGTCCTGGGGAGCATGACTTTCTTTCCTTTTTTTTTCTTTCTTTTTAAAATTTATTGTGCGAATGTGAGTTTCGGGGTCACCTAGAAGAGACTGCAACCGTCTTGAAGTAGCACGATGTCAGAGCAAGGAGCAAGATACAAGAGGGAAAGCAGTTGACCCCAAAGATAGGGCTTGGGGCTGCCTTTGGGAGCCTGGCAGCTGCTTGGGGTGAGACAGGGGGACAGTTGGGGTCCCCAACCCGCGCTTGCTTTGTAATGACGGAGCTTTTGAGATGTTGAGTTTCCAAGCCGCGATTTGCTGCTCAGAGAACCACGATCTGATTCTTGAAAGAAAGGCACGGTTTGGGGCCTGAGCGATAGCACAGCGGGGAGGGCGTTGGCCTAGTATGAGGGCGACCCAGGTTCAATCTTCGGCATCCCATAAGGTTCCCCGAGCACTGCCAAGAGGGATTCCTGAGTGCAGAGCCGGGAGTCAGCCCTGAGCATCGTCGGGTGGGACCCAAAAAGAAAAAAAAAAAAAGAATCTCAGAGGTGGAGCAATAGTTTGCCTTGCACGTGACTGGCCTGGGTTCGATCCCCGACATCCCATAGGGTCCCCCGAGCACCGCCAGGAGTAATTCCTGAGTGCAGAGCTGGGAGTAACCCCTGAGCATTGCTGGGTGGGACCCAAAAACCAATAATAATAGTAATTATTATTATTATTATTTATTAATAATTATTATTAGCCAGGAGGAACCCCTGAGCATCGCCAGGTGTGACCCCCCCAAAAAAAGGGCAAAAATAAATTAATTAAAAAAAAGGGGGGCTGGAACAATAGCACAACGGGGAGGGCGTTTGCCTTGCATGCGGCCAACCCGGGTTCGATTCCCAGCATCCCACATGGTCCCCTGAGCACCGCCAGGAGTAACTTCTGAGCGCAGAGCCAGGAGTAACCCCTGTGCATTGCCGGGTGTGACCCAAAAAGCAAAAAAAAAAAAGGCCTGGTTCTGTGGGCTTGGAGCCCCCACTTATTCTGGGGGGCTGGTTCTCAGGGCTCACCTCTGTGTTTTCCGTGCGGGGATTCAGGATTATTTGCGTGGATGAAATCCTCCATCGTAACGCCAACAGAATGATCAGCTATGTGCACAAATCTGAGTGTGTTTATAAGACGTTTCCACTTTTTTTTCCAGAGTAAATTGTGTGTGTGTGTGTGTGTGGTCACTGGTGGTCAGGGCTTGCACCCAGGTGCTCAGTGGTTAGGGCCCTCGTTTGGCCTGTGTCTGACCAGGATTCAATCCCTAGCACCGGGTTCAGATCCCCAGCATCTCGTATGGTCCCATGAGAACCTCTTGGAGTTAATTCCTGGGCCCAGAGTCAGTAGTGACCCCTGAGCATCACTGGGTGCGGCCGACCCGGGTTCGATCCCCGGCATCCCATAGGGTCCCCGAGCATCGCCAGGAGTGATTTTTCTTTTTTTTAAAGTGTGGATTGTGGGTGTCTGGGCATTTTCTTTCCTTCCTTCCTTCCTTCCTTCCTTTCTTTCTTTCTTTCTTTCTTTCTTTCTTTCTTTTAAAAACAAACAAACACTGTCCTCCCGTTGTTCATCGATTTGATCGAGCGGGTCCAGTAACGTCTCCATTTTGAGACTTGTTGTGACTGCGTTTGACATATCAGATTCGTCACGAGGAGCTTGCCAGGCTCTGCCGTGCGGGCGAGATCCTCTCGGTAGCTGGCCGGGCTCTCCAAGAGGGATGGAGGAATCGAACCCGGCTCGGCCGGGCTGGCTGTGCGCAAGGCAAACGGCCTACCGCTGTGCTATCACTCCAGCCCTCCTTTCTTTTAAACTTCATTTAAATTTATTTTTATTTTTAATGAAGTGCCGTGAGGTAGAGTTTCACTCTGGCACTGTCGCACTCACTGTCCTCCCGTTGTTCGTCAGTTTGCTCGAGCGGGCGCCAGTCACGTCTCCATGGTGAGCCTTGTTGTGACTGTGTTTGGCATCTCGAAGACGCCACGGGGAGCTTGCCAGGCTCTGCCGTGCGGGCGGGATCCTTTCAGTAGCTTTGCCAGGCTCACCGAGAGGGACGGAGGAATCGAACCCGGGTCGGCCGCTTGCCAGGCAAACACCCTACCCGCTGTGCTAGTTACAGACTTACAAACTTTCGTGTTTGCGTTTCAATCATACAGTGATCAAGCACCCATCCACCACCAGTGCCCATTCTCCACCACCCTCTGTGGCAGGGCATTGCCCCCCCCCCCTCTCTCTCTCTCTCTCTCTCTCTCTCTCTCTCTCCTTTTGGGTGTTATCACTGGGCATTTTCCTACCTGAGGGAGTGACTGGTTCCTTTCATTGCTCTTATGGCATTTAGCATCCTAAGTGCATCTCAGAAATGGCAGGTGGGGGGCTGGGAATGCGGGGTCTGACCCAGAGGATAAGAATATGCTTGCATGAGCCAGACCCGGGCCTCACCCCAGCACCACGCCCCAGAAAAAAGGAAAACTTGCCGGTCAAAGAAATATTTGAAGTACTTACAGGGCCTTCTAGAGGTGCGAAATAGTTTAGCTATTATACGGAAGAACTCACCCAGAGTTTTCTTCTAAAAATTAGGGGCTGAAGCAATAGCCCCTAATTGGGGAGGGTGTTTGCCCTGCACGCGGCTGACCTGGGTTCGATCCCCGGCATGCCATAGGGTCCCCCGAGCACCGCCAGGAGTGATTCCTGAATGCAGAGCCAGGAGTCAGCCCCGAGCATCGCCGGGTGGGACCCAAAAGGTCAAAATAATAATAATAATAATAATAATAATAATAATAATGAGTCATGGGACTGGACAGATAGCCCAGCGGGGAGGGCGTTTGCCTTGCATGCAGCCAACCCAGGTTCAATCCCCGGCATCCCATAGGGTCTCTCGAGCACCCCCAGGAGTGATTCCTGAGTGCAGAGCCAGGAGTCAGCCCTGAGCATCACTGGGTGGGACCACACACACACACACACACACACACACACACACACACACTAAACATTGATTTGGCCCTTGGAAAAAAAATGTTGAGAGTTTCTGGTATGTTCTAGAAAGGCCAGTTTCTTCCACACATCTTTCTCGATTCACCTGGTTTGGGTGTCTGAAAACTCCGTGTGTCCCATTCGGCTTAAGGGTGAGTCCTTCTGGCCACGCACTGAGCCCTGGGCTTCCAGATCATTCCAGCTCACTCCACACCCTCACCCCAGTGCCGGCCTCAGAGTTAGCAGTCCCCTGGGGGGGGGGGGGTCGAGGGAACACACCCCCCCCACAAGCCCAACCCTGCTAGCTTATCTCGGGTCTCTGTTCTCCAGAAATCCGACCCGAAGTCCTTTCAAGCAGAAACAAACAAAAGAACCCTGTTTTTCTTTTTTAGATTTTAGGTCCCACCTGGTGATGCTCAGGGCTGACTCCTGGCTCTGCACTCAGGAATCACTCCTGGCGGTGCTCGGGGACCCTCTGGGATGCCGGGGATCGAACCCGGGTCGGCCGTGTGCAAGGCAAATGCCCTCCCCTCTGTGCTATTGCTTTGGTCCCTGTTTATCAATTTATTTATTTATTTATTTATTTTGCTTTTTGGGTCACACCCGGCAATGCACAGGGGTTCCTCCTGGCTCTGCACTCAGGAGTTACTCCTGGCGGTGCTCGGGGGACCCTATGGGATGCTGGGAATCTCTGGCCCCTGCAGACATGCGGGGGAGTCCAGAGGGGTGTGTTTGAGAGAGGGAGGGTGGATATATGTGTGTGTGAGAGTGCGTGACTGTGTGTGTGTGTGTGTGAATGTGTGTGAGTGTGTGTCCATTTAGAAACATTTGCTGAGGTTTTTTTTTTTCTTTTTGGGTCATACCTGGCAATGCACAGGGGTTCCTCCTGGCTCTGCACTCAGGAATTGCTCCTGGCGGTGCTCAGGGGACCATGTGGGATGCTGGGAATCGAACCCAGGTCGGCCACGTGCAAGGCAAACGCCCTCCCCGCTGGGCTATCGCTCCAGCCCATGCTGAAGTTTTTAAAAAGGAAAACAACAACAACAACAGTAAGAACAAAACTGCTGGTGCCGGAGACTCAGTCCATGCCCTTTAGGCCGACAGGGACCGAGAGAGAGAGAGAGAGAGAGAGAGAGAGAGAAATGCAGTGGGCTGGAGGGGGAACCAACCCCCAGTACCCTCTGGTCCCCCTCCCCCCTCAGCACTGACCGCCAGGAGCCTGCCCTGAGCACTGAGCTGGGAGTAGCTATCACCTCCCAACACTGCCACGTGTGACCCTAAAACCAAAAAGAAAAGAAAACCTAAATCCTCCCCCAACTTTTTGGGGGTCGGACCGGGGTAGGGGGACCCCTTGGGAAAATGTTTTCCAAGAGACCTTGGGGGGTGCCTTGCTTGTCTCCAAGGGAGAGTCTGAAGGACATTCAGGTGTCTCCTTGTCACCCACTGTGGTTCCCTCAGCGTTGCTTTAGAGCCTGGGGCAGGGGACGCCTTTAAAGCCCTCCTGGGGCTGGAGCAATAGCACAGCAGGGAGGGCGTTTACCTGGCACGCGGTCGACCCGGGTTCGATCCCCGGCATCCCATAGGGTCCCCCGAGCACTGCCAGGAGTAATCCCTGAGCGCAGAGCCAGGAGTCAGCCCTGAGCATCGCTGGGTGGGACCCAAAAGGCCAAAATAATAATATTAACAATAATAGTAATAAGAGTTATGGGACTGGACAGATAGCACAGCAGGAAGGGCATTTGCCTTGCACTCAGCTGACCTGGGTTCGATCTCCGGCATCCCATAGGGTCCCCCGAGCAACACCAGGAGTGATCCCTGAGTGCAGAGCCAGTAGTCAGCCCTGAGCATCGCCGGGTGGGACCCAAAACCGAAACAATTTTTTTTGATTATTGGGTCCAGATCAGTAGTCCAGCGGGGAAGGCCTTTGCCTGGCACGCGGCCGACCCAGGTTTGATTCCCAGCATCCCATATGGTCCCCTGAGCACCGCCAGGAGTAACTCCTGAGTGCAGAGCTAGGAGTCAGCCCTGAGCATCGCGGGGCATGATCCCAAAAGAAAAAAAAAAAGCCTCTGGCCCTTGGAGCGCACTGGTGCCCGCCATGCTGGAAGACCCCCAAGCTGGGAGGCCGAGGGCGTCTCGGGCCGCTGGTGGACCAGGCTGGGCACCGGCCTCTCCCAGCTGGTTCCTGCCGCCTTCCCCCCACGTCCTGTGTGTTTTGGGGATCTGCCCGGCTGGCTCAGGGGGGTCCCATTTCATCCTGGCTCTGGTTCCTCCTTTGGGTCCCCGGGGTCGGGTTTCTGATGCGCCTTCGGTTCCTGGGAACTGGGGCGGCTTTTGTTCCTGCCACCACAGTGGCGCCTTTGTCCCTGGCCTGGCAGGACTTCAGAGCCTGGCCGGCCGCCCCCGGCTCCCCCCAGACACTCGATTCCTCCTGGCCCAGCCGCTGGGCACGGCAGGTGGCGGGGAGGGGGGGTCGCTGCCTCGGCCAGGCCCTCTGGGGCATCTAAGATGTCGGGCTGGAGGGACCCAGGTCGTGTGCAGAGTCTCCTGAGTGCATGCTGAGCTGTCCACCCGTGGCCAGCCCAACTGACCGCTCTCTGCTCCTCTCTGAGCCTCCCCGAAGCCACTGGTCTATTGGGGGCCTCCTGGTCTGGCCTGTATGGGGGACACCCAGTGACTTCCGGTTATTCCTTGCTGAGATTCCGGGGCCCCGTTTCCATGGCTCTGGAAAGTTCTGGAATGTTCCCCAGACTCCCCTAGAGAGAGGGGATCACTGCACACCCTGATTGGTCTCTAGTGGGACATTTCCCTTTATGGGAAACACTTCCTGAGATCCTCAAGACCCCATGGACTTGTGGAACTTAACTTGGGGGTCACTGTCATGGTCCTCCTGTTGTTCATCGATTTCCTCGAGCGGGTCCAGTAATGTCTCCATCGTGAGACTTGTTGGTACTGTGTTTGGCATATCGAATACGTCACGGGGAGCTTGCCAGGCTTTGCCGTGCGGGCGAGATATTCTCAGTAGCCTGCCAGGCTCTCCAAGAGGGGCGGAGGAAAAAAAACTCCTTAAACATTGTTTTCAAAGCCATTTTTCTTGTTGTTGTTTGGAGGTCACATCTGGTGGTACCCAGGCAACCTACTTAGCTATGGAGATAATATATCCTGTATGATTTATTGCGGGGGTTATATACCTATTATGAATAACCAGAGAGGGGCTGGAGCGCTAGTACAGCGGGGAGGGCGTTGGCCTTGCACGTGGCCGACCTGGGTTCGATCCCCGGCATCCCCTAGGGTCCCCCGAGCACCGCCAGGAGTGATCCCTGAGTGCAGAGTCGGGAGTCAGCCCTAAGCATCGCCGGGTGTGACCCAAAAAGCCAATAAATAAATAATAAATAATCAGAGAGGACCGGCGTGTAGCTGGGAGGGTGTTGGCCTTGCACGCTGCCAACCCGGGTTCGATCCCCGGCATCCCATAGGGTCCCCCGAGCCGGGAGTCAGCCCTGAGCATGGCAGGTATGACCCCCGCTCCCTGCAAAACAAAAAGTTTCTGGGCTTTGTTCTTGTCCTTAAGTGGCCAAGTTCCAGCTCATAAACCGGGTGGCATTCAGGGGCTTCGAGCCTGCAAGCAAGTCCTTCCCCTAAAAGATCACTTTGTCCTTTCAGAGTCGAAGGAACAGAGACGAAATTAATCGCCCTCCGTGATCTACCCCCTTAGGAAGGTAAATCACGTTTCTCCCGAGGAAGACTTTCGGGGTTCCCGTTCCTGTGCCGTCTTTGTCTGCACGTGGGGGATTCAACCCCATGTGCTCACTTTCTCATATTCTATTTTAATTCCTTTTGAGCTTTTAAATGTATTTCAAGTGCACATTTTTTTCTAGGTAGCTTTCAGTACATTTAATGGGGGCTCGATCTATTAACTCATGAAATTGGAAATGATTGGAACTTAGCTGGCTTGTTGGAAATAAGGGGCGGTCTCTTTGTTTCACCTGATAAAAAGTGATGTTTCGGGTCGGGGAGGGACTTCGGGAGACTGGAACGCTGGCTTTGCACGCGGAAGGTCTGAGTTCGCGCCCCAGCACCGCAAGAACCCCCAAGAGCCCCCAAGTGACCCTGAGCACAGAGCTGATAATGACTTGGGTATACCCACTCAAAAACTATTATGATACTTAATATTCCACAGAGTGCAGTCCTTCTGTGTCGTCCCTCTCTCTCTGACTCATTTCACTCAGCATGATACTCTCCGTGTCCATCCACTTATATGCAAATTTTATGCCTTCATCTTTTTTAACAGCTGCATAGTATTCCAAATATACCAAAATAAAGTAACATAATAGGAGACTAATACCTAAGGACAGTAGAGATAAGGGCCAGGAGGATTGCTCCACGGCTTGGAAGTTGGCCTCACAGGCTGGGGGAAAAGGCAGCTGGGATGGAGAAGGGACCACTAAGTGAAGGATGCTTGGAGGGCTCACTCAGGATGGGGGATGCATGCTGAGAGTAGGCTATGGACCAAACGTGATGGCCGCTTAGTACCTGTATTGCAAACCATAACACCCAAAGAGAGAGAGGGAGTAAGAGGGAAGGTGCCTGCCACAGAGGCAGGGAGGGATGGGGAGATGGGGTGGGGTGGTGGGTGGGATACTGGAGACATTGGTGATGGAGAATGGGCACTGGTGGAGGGATGGAGGTTGGGTACTCGGTCATTGTATGACTGAAACGCAATCATGAAAGTTTGTAAGTCTGTAACTATCTCATGGTGATTCATTAAAATTTTTTTTAAATTTATGGTATTTTAGGCTATTTAAAGATGATTTTTCATTTCTTGACTTATATTTTGGTGTGTTTGGTCTTTGGGGGGTGCCACACCTGGGCTTACTCCTGGCTCTGAGCTTGGAAATTACTCTTGGTGGGGGGTCAGGGGACCTTGTGGGAACCCAGAAACCAAACCCACATCAGCCTCATGCAAGGCAAACGCCCTCCCTGCTGTGCTATCACTCCGGCCCCCTTTCTTTCTTTCTTTTCTTTTCTTTCTTTCTTTCTTTCTTTCTTTCCTTCCTTCCTTCCTTCCTTCCTCCTTTCTTTCCTTCTTTCTTTCTTTCTTTCTTTCTTTCTTAATTGAATTACTGTGAGATGCACTTATTTTTATTTTTTTTTTATTGAATCACTATGAGATGCAGTTACAAAGCGTTCATGTTTGACTTTCAGTCATACAACAATCAAACACCCATCCCTCCACCAGGGCACATTCCACACCACCAATGCCCCCAGTATCCCCCCATCCCACCCTCCCCTTGCCTCCATGGCAGACAATCTCCCCCAGACTCTCTCTCTACTTTGGGGCATCAAGGTTTGCAATACAGACACCGAGAGGCCGTCACGTTGGGTCCTTGATCTACTCTCAGCACCCATCTCCCATCCCGAGTGATCCCTCCAACCATCACTGACTCAATGGTCCCTTCTCTATCCCAGCTGCCTTCTCCCCCAGTGCATGAGGCAGGCTTCCAACCATGGGACAATCCTCCTGGCCCCCTTTTCTTGACCTTCGATCCCCAAACTGGCCCCTCCGGCGGGAAAAGAATGCACCTTGGTTGCCAGAGGCCTGGACAATCCACCGTTCCCAAGTGAGGTCATTTTTGGTAGAAAAATCACATTTGTCTGCATCTCCGGAGAGACAGAGGCTGCAGGTGTCTGCGTGAGCCAGATTTCAGTTCCCCGAGTATGGTTCATCTCAACTTGAACTGTTTCTCCTTCTTCCATTTCAAAAGTTCTGCATCTCCAAAAACACACACACACACACACACACACACACACACACAAACAAAGAAACAAGGGAAGGGCTGGAGTGATAGCACAACAGGGGGAGTGTTCGCCTTGCATGTGGCCAACCCGGGTTCGATTCCCAGCGTCCCATATGGTCCCCTGAGCACCACCAGGAGTGATTCCTGAGTGCAGAGCCAGGAGTAACTCCTGTGCAACGACGGGTGTGACCCAAAAAGAAAAAAATATATCAAAAGTTCCGCATCAGGCTGGAGAGATAGCACAGTGGGTAGGGCATTTGCCTTGCACGCGGCTGACCTGGGTTCAAGTTCTAGCTTCCCATATGGTCTCCTGAGCACCGCCAGGAGTAACTCCTGAGTGCAGAGCCAGGAGTAAGCCCTGTGCATTGCTGGGTGTGACCTAAAAAGCAAAAAAAAAAAAAAAGTTCTGCATCACCCCAGCGAAAAGGAGAGTGAGTGGAAGGGGCCCCCGGAGGCGGGCACACTCTTCTCCTTATCCCATCATACATTCACTTTTTTTTCTTTTTGGGTCACACCTGGCGATGCACAGGGGTTTCTCCTGGCTCATGTATTCAGGAACTATTCCTGGCGGTGCTCGGGGGACCCTATGGGATGCTGGGAATCGAACCCGGGTCGGCCGCGTGCAAGGCAAACGCCCTCCCCGCTGTGCTCTCGCTCCAGCCCCACACATTCACTTTGTTATTGGGATTCCTTTTAGCTGGTTCCCTTGGGGCCTCCTGGATCTGGGAACCTGCCCCCTTCAGCCCCGGGAAGTTCTCGGCAATGATAGCTTTGACGGTTGCTTCTTTTTTCAATATTTTTTTCTTTTCATAAAGGTGTTCATGATAATTGATGGTGGACGGTTGCGTCCTCATCAGGGTTTTCTCTGGGACCCCTGTGACCCTTACGTTATTTCTCCTCCTGCTGTTCTCTTGTCGTCTGTTGGTTTATTCTGAGGGTCTTTTCCATCCTCTGCTCTTGTCTGGAGATCCCCTGCACCTCACGTAAGACCTCACTCGTTCTGTCCCCGACAGCTGTGACTTAACTGTTGAGGCCTTCCAGTGCGATTTTCATTTCACTGAATAGGATTTTCAGATTTGTCATTTCTTTTTTCTTTTTCTTTTTTTTTTTTTTATGGGGGGGGGGGGCTTTTTGGGTCCCACCCGGCGATGCTCAGGGCTGACTCCTGGCTCTGCACTTAGGAATCACTCCTGGCGGTGTTCAGGGGACCCTATCGGATGCCGGGGATTGAACCTGGGTCAGCCACATGCAAGGCCAAGGCCCTCCCCTGGGCTATCACTCCAGCCCCACCGTCTTTCTTTCCTTCTCTTTCTTTTTTCCTTCCTTCCTTCCTTCCTACTTTCTCTCTCTCCCTCTCTTTACTTCTTGGGTCCCACCTGGCGCTGCTCAGGGCTGACTCCTGGCTCATGTACTCAGGAATCACTCCTGGTGGTGCTCGGGGACCCTAGGGGATGCCGGGGATCGAACCCAGGTCGGCTGCGTGCCAGGCCAACGCCCTCCCTGCTGTGCTATCGCTCCAGTCCAAGATGGGTCATTTCTGTGTGTTCCTCATTTCTGCTCTCTTATCCTCCTGTATTCTCTCCGTGGTGTGTTCCATTGTTTCCGTGAGCGCCTTAATGCACCCTTAACCTTCCATTCTGGAATCCTTATCAGAGAGGTTACGTCATCATCACAGGCTGGCTGGCTGGGGTGAACTCACTCTCTCAACCTGGTGGGTTATTGCGTTCCTTTGTCATTGTGACCTTTGCAATCTGGAGTTGTTTCTTGCATGGGTTTTTTTGCATGGTAAGGCGCTTATGTGAGTGATGTCTTTGTATGTTTTTTTTTGGTTTTTCTTTTGATTTTTTTGGGTCCCACCTGGCGATGCTCAGTGCTGACTCCTGGCTCTGCACTCAGGGATCACTCCTGGCGGTGCTCGGGGGACCCTAGAGGATGCCAGGGATTGAACCCGGGTTGGCCACGTGCAAGGCAGACGCCCTCCCCACTGTGCTATCGCTCCAGCCCCGTCTTTGTACATTTATGGTGAGTTATGGAGAGGCGAGGAGAGGCGTGGGTACCCCTGGGGAGAATGTCTCCTGGGTCCAAAGCCCTATACCCACATATTTATTTTGAATTTTTTTGGTTTAAGAGCTGCAACCAGTGAGGCTCAGGGCTCCCTCCCGGCTCTGTGCAGGGGACCGTCAGGGGTGCTGGGACTTGAACCCGGGTGGGCGACGTGCAAAGCAAACGCCCTCCCCGCTGTGCTATCCATGAGGGTCATGCTGCCCTTCCCTCCTGTTGTTTCTGCCAACACCAAGACCCCGGACAGACCTAGAGTAAGTGCAAGAGCAAGCATGAAGCCCCTGAAGCCTGTTTGCAGAGATGCAGTAAAGTGGGAAAGAAAAAGTAAAGAGAGAGAACAAAATTCCTGGTACTAATCTCGGCCATTCTTGGGTGTTAGTCTCCTATTTTGTTATTTTATGTTTCCCAGATGAGTGCAATCTTTCTATGTCTATTCCTCTCTTTCTGACTCATTTCGCTTAACATGATACTGTCCATGTAGTACCACTTGTATGTAAATTTCATGACTTCATCCTTCCTAACAGCTGCATAGTACTCCATTGTGTAGATGTACCAAAGTTTCTTTAATCAGTCTTCTCAGATAGAGAAGGGAGCGCCAAATAAAGGGTGTTGGGAGGATCCTCCCAGGATGGGAGAAGCATGCTGAAAGTAGACTCTAGACCGAACATGATCGCCACTCAATGCCTCTCTTGCAAAACACAACACCCAAAAGGAGAGAGAGAACAAAAGGGAATGCCTTGCCACAGAGGCAGGGTGGGATGGGGGGGGATGGGGCGTGGGAGGGATACTGGGATCCATGGTGGTGGAGGATGGGCGCTGGTGGAGGGATGGGTACTGGATCATTGTATAATCGAAACTCAAGCACAAAAATCTGTAAGTCTACAACTGTACCTCATGGTGTTTCACTAATAAAAATTTAAGAAAGAAAGAAAGAAAGAAAGAAAGAAAGAAAGAAAGAAAGAAAAAAGAGCAGAATTGGACAAAGGCCAGTTCCACCTTTTGTCTCCTTCTTCCCATTCACTCTTCAGCCAGAAGAGTGTGGGGCTGGAAAGACAGTCCGGCGGGGAGGGCTTGGCCTTGCCCACCTGGGTTCCATCCCTGCATCCCATAGGGCCCCCTGAGCCCTGCCAGGAGTCAGCCCTGAGCACCGCTGCTGTGGTTTCTGCCAAATAATTAAAAAAAAAATTGCAGGAGAAAATGGTGTGCTTCGGTTTGTGCTTGTGTTCTGGGCTTCAGAGACAGAGAGAGAGAGAGAGAGAGAGAGAGAGAGAGAGAGAGAGAGAGAGAGAGAGAGAGGCCTCCAGATTCTTCTGTGTTCCAGTCCTTTGAGGCCGGGCTTTGCTTTATCTAGCAGGTGAGTGAGGAACAGCCCACCGGGGGGTCATGCACCGCTTTGGTTCTGTCTCCTGTCGTGCCCAGAGAGTGGAGGGGCCTCTCGCCCGCCCCTACGCCTCCCTGTCCGGCCCTTCCTATGGGTGGTTCCGTCCGTCCCAGGCCAGGCCCCGTGAGTCAGTGCTTGGGAGTGGTGAGCTCATAGCTGTCTCCTGGCAAGGCGCAACGCTGGTTTCTTGACGAAAAACAAAAAAAATCATAATAAGGCAACTGCCAGGATTTTCCTGTCTCAGGCACCGGGAGCGTTTTCTCCCCGGGTCAGGGTTCTCCTCATCAGTGGCGTTGCCCCCGCTGGGAGGAGGGGGGTGGTCAGAGCGGAACCAACGTGGACAAAATGGGGGCAAGTGACACCCGGCCTTGTTGGCCGAGGAAAGAGACACAGAGACGCAGAGAGACAGAAGCGCAGAGACGCAGAGACACAGAGACGCAGAGAGGCCTTTCAGACGCCAGGTGCCGCGTCTATGCTGCGTCTCTAACGAGTGATTGTTAAATGGGATTTGCAAGGAGCAGATTTAGGATTCCTCCTTGGTCTGTGTTGTTGTTGTTGTTTGTTTGTTTGCTTGCTTGCTTTCTGGGTCCCACCCGGCGATGCTCAGGGCTGACTCCCGGCTCTGCACTCAGGAATCACTCCTGGCGGTGCTCGGGGGACCCTAGGGGATGCTGGGGATCGAACCCGGGTTGGCTGTGTGCCAGGCAAATGCCCTCCCCGCTGTCTTATATCGCTCCAGCCCCTGGTCTGTTTTTTAAACAGCTCTCTCTCTATCTTTGTCTCTCTCTGTCTCTCTGTCTCTCTTTCCGTTTCTCTCTGTCTCTCTTTTTCACTCTTTTCTCTTTCTGTCTCTCTGCCTTTCTCTCTCTGTCTCTGTCTCTCTCTTTCTCTCTGTCTCTCTGCCTTTCTCTGTCTCTCTCTTTCTCTCTCTCTGTCTCTCTGTCTCTGTCTCTGTGTCTCTGTTTCTGTCTTTCCGTGTCTCTCTGTGTCTCTCTGTGTCTTTCTGTCTATCTCCGTCTCTCTCTGTGTCTCTCTGTCTCTCTGTCTCTGTCTTTCTGTCTCTCTGTGTCTTTTTTCACTCTTATCTCTCTCTGTCTCTCTGTCTTTCTCTCTCTGTCTCTGTCTCTCTTTTTTCTCTGTCTTTCTGCCTTTCTCTGTCTCTCTCTGTCTCTCTGCCTTTCTCTGTCTCTCTCTGTCTCTCTGTCTCTCTGTCTCTCTGTCTCTCTGTCTGTCTCTTTTTGTCTCTCTGTCTTTCTGTGTCTGTCTGTCTCTGTGTCTCTGTCTCACCTTCTGTCTCTCTGTCTCTCTCTCTCTCTGTTTTTCTGTGTTTCTCTGTTTCTCCACACTTGGCGTTCTCGCCGCTTGCTACTGGCAGAAAAAATTGTCTTCCTTCCCAATTTATCCTAACCCTGCTGTCTGAACGCCTTCCAGCATTTTTATTTATGACTTTGAAAGATCACATATTCCCCGCCGCCGACAACCCCCACTTTTTTTTTTTGGAGGGGTCCGGACTGGCACCCTCGGGCCGCCTTGGAAATTCGGGCAGATGTTCTCGGTGTGTTTCCTCGCGTACCTGGATGTTCAGGGTCAGGGGAAGAATGTGGGACTCTGAAAAGTCCGACTGTTCCCAAGTTTTATGAGCCACGACACGTCGCCCATGAATAAAATCACTGTCAAGGTTTGTTTTCCGTGGTTGCTTGCTTTGCTGCCGAAGATGTTTTGAAACTTTGATTTCTGGGAAGGGGATTGTCTGGCGCCCGCGTCCTAGGAAGGGAAACTGTGCGCACCTCTTTGAGTCATCGAGGCTAGAAAAATAGCACACACCTTCCCCCGCCCTCCGGGGAACCAGTGACCATCCCTGCGCTCAAGGAAGGGGCAGTGAGAAAAGGGTCTTCCATCTGCCCACGGGAAATCTCCAGGCTAAAATTAGCAAAGTCGCGTCATGGCTTACAAGGGCTGGAATTTGCAGATATGCCGAGTAATTTGGTTTTCTTTTCGGGGGGGGGGCTTTTGGGGTCCCACCCGGTGATGCTCAGGGCTGACTCCTGACTCTGCACTCAGGAATCCCTCCTGGTGGTGCTCAGGGGACCCTATGGGATGCCGGGGATCGAACCCGGGTCAACCGTGTGCAAGGCAAGCGCCTTCCCCACTGTGCTATCACTCAGCCCCCAAATCATTTTAAATGAGCATCTGGGCACTGCATCAAGCCTCTGTTGTTCCCTTCTGGAGGATTTCTGGATGGTCAACTGCATCTGAGTGCTGGCTTTGCACGCCGCCAACCCGGGTTCGATCCCCGACATCCCATAACGGTCCCCCGAGCACCGCCAGGAGTGATTCCCGAGTGCAGAGCCAGGAGTCGGCCCTGAGCACCAATTGGTGTGAATTCCAAACCAAGTCATAAAAAGAATCACAACACTCAATGGAATCACGGTGTTTGAGGAAGACCTTGAATTAAAGGGGGCTGGGACCCCTTTTCAGCCCAAGTCCTCTGTCCCGCGCTGTTGGCATGACTCAAATCTGACGTTGAGGGTGCGTTCAGTGGGGTTAGAAAAATAATGTCGGGGGTGCTCAGAGAGATAGTACGAGGCTTGAGGCCTTGCAGGCAGCCCACCAGGGCTGGACCTCAGCCTGGAAAATGTGCTATTATGATGTCATCATCATTTTGCTCTAAAAAGAGGTGGAGGAATCTGTTGTCTTTCTTTGTTTAGAGTTCTCCGATTCCAAATGAATATTCACTTTCAGGCATCCATGCTGCTGTGGGAATATTGTATTCCTTTTCTTAGAATAGGCTGCCTCCCCACCCCACCCCCCAAAAAAACCCGAACAGTCCTGGTTAAAAAAAAAAAATCTTGTTTTGACTCAATTGTCCCATGAACCAGCTGTTCCTGCCATTAAAAAATGCTTTTGGAGTTAATGAACTTTCTCCTTCGTTAACTGGAAAAAAAAAAATCTCACTCCTGGGAATTAAAAAATAAATAAATAAAATAAAAATAAAAGCACCCCCCTCCCCCACCGTGTGTAGTTATAAATAATATTCTCACACCCGCATGCCTGCCTGCCCGTCGTGGGGCTGTTTGAGAACATTCTGTCTGGCTGCCAGGGGCCGTTGGGGAGGGTCACAGCTCAGCCGCTCACCACCCCACACCCAGGCACGCCCACAACCCTCCCTCCCCGCTCTGCTTTCATTCAAGGACGGGTGCAGGACGCAGTGAGCAGCCATTCCTAACCGCACTGGGAACGGTTCCATGTTTTGACACTGAGGTCAATTCACCAGTCCCGAGGCCATTGAAAAACTCCTTGGGTGGGATTTACTCGGTGGACTGGCCCTGGAGAACCCCTAACGAAAGCCCCAGGACTGTCTGAGGCTGGGGCTGAATTTGTCATTATTGCTGTAATGCTGGGTTTTATTTTCTTTTCTCTTTTTTGGGTCCCACTTGGTGATGCTCCTGGCTCTGCACTCAGGGATCACTCCTGGCGGTGCTCGGGGACCCTAGGGGATGCCGGGGATCGAACCCGGGTCGGCTGCGTGTAAGGGCAACGCCCTCCCCGTTGGGCGGTCGCTCCAGCCCCTAATCCAGTAAGATTTATCCGCGACATTTTCTCCTTCCCAAAGCGTGGCTGTTGGATCGCCCCAAAAATGCTAGAGTTTAGTTGAGGTAAACCTTCAGGCTTTTTTCTTGGATGAACTTTTCTTTGTGGGTCATCAGAATCCCGAATCAACAAGGGCTCAGACACACTGGGCGGGAATAAAGGGATTTATCGGCAGATGGGCCCGTGTGGCATTTTCTAGGGTTACAGGCTGCGGGGTCAGTCTCCCTGTGGCTCTCCCCTCTGACTTGGGACAGTGTGAGCCCAGTACCCCTGGCCCCACAGGCCTGCGGTCACCTTATTCCAGCACTGGGCAGCAAGATAGAATGAAAGGGTGGGGCACCAAAAAAAACAAAACCTACCTGCTCTCACTTTCTTTCCAGAACATTCTAGAGGCCCAGAACACCCTCTCCACGTTTGATGCAGTCTCTCCTGCGGATCAGCCCGGTGATGGGAGACTGTGTCTTTATCTATGTGTAATCTGCCCAGCTGAAATTAAATCTCTAAGTCGAGAGAAGGTGGGGCCGGAACGACAGTACAGTGGGGAGGGTGTTGGCCTGGCACGTGGCTGACTCAGGTTCGATCCCCGGCATCCGATAGGGTCCCCCGAGCACTGCCAGGAGTGATTCCCGAGTGCATGAGCCAAGAGGAAACTCTGAACACCCCTGGGTTGTGGCCCTCAAACCAAACAATAAAATAAAATTGCAGTACTGTGTAGGATCCTGTTTTGGTAAATAAAACAACATCTCCTGGGGCCAGAGTGATAGCACAACAGGGAGGGCGTCTGCCTTGCATGCGATTGACCTGGGTTCGATTCCCCGGCATCCCAGAGGGTCCCCCGAGCACCTCCAGGAGTGATTCCTGAGTGCAGAGCCAGGAGTCAGCCCTGAGCATTGCCGGGGTGGCCAAAAAATAAAAAAAAATTAGGAGGTGCAAGGGTCCTGGGGCACAAACTCTTCCTTCTTACCAAGACCAAGTGTTTGCATCTGTTTTTTTCCTGCACGATCCGTGATGAAAGCAGGGACAAGAATTCCAGCCGGATGCCCCAAACTGGCAACACGGGAAGGCCAGAGGTCCAGGCCCAGCCTCGGATGGGTCCGACACGCGCGTGCCAGTGCTCAGCAGCCCCGCGAGGGGATTGAGTCCAGTTGTGTTTTCCTTGCCGTTGGCACAGACGTGCTTCCTTGCCGGGCCTCGCCGGCAGTGGGCTGGCTGGTCGGGCTGGTCGGGCCCGGCCATTCCCAGCCGCTCCCGCTGTCCAGGGCAGTTGCCTGCTCCTCTCCTGGCCCGTGTGTTCTTTCCGGCCCCTTGTCCCCAACACTGGGGCTTTTCATAAGGACGGCTGAGTCATGAAACGGGGTGCAGATGACCAGGAGTTTGTTTGCAGACCTGGAGTCCAAAATAGTCTCTTGCCGGCAGCCCCTGGCAGAGGTGGGGGGGTCACCTGACTACCCATCCCGAACCCTGAGGAGCTGCCCGCCTCTACACCCCACCCCTCCAAATGCCACTGGGCAGAGTCCGGGCTGGCTGCAGTGAACTCTTCCCAGTGAAGGTGTTTGCAGTGTACAGCTGTGAGTTGGGGAAACCAGGACGTCTGAATGAATTGAGGACTGGGGGCGTGTTAAGTGGGTGTCTGGTCGGTGCCACCAAGGCTCAGTGCCAGGTTTCCAGATAACCTGGGCAAGATCCCGGCGCTAACCAGCCCCTTGGCCTTTGGACTCGGCTGCAAAATACTGTGATGACTTGAAAATTTTGGGAGAGTGAGTGAGGGGCAGGCACTGAATCTGAGCGTTTTGTGGGGTTTTGGAAGCAAGACGAGAGTGTCCCAAATTGATCCGGCACCCTTCTTAGTAAAAACAGATAAATTAAATGAAAATGATCACTCAGGGGCTGGAGTGATAGCACAGCAGGTAGGATGTTTGTCTTGCACGCAGCTGACCCGGGTTCGATCCCCGGCATCCCATAGGGTCCCCCGAGCGCCGCCAGGAGTGATCCCTGAGTGCAGAGCCGGGAGTCAGCCCTGAGCATCACCGGGTGTGGCCCAAAAAAGCAAAAAGAGAAAGAAATGCAATTAAGGGGAGTTACAAATTGAATCTATAATCCTCTGAAGAGATTCGAAAAATCCGATAAGACTTATTCTACAAATAGTGAAGGAAATGCAAAAATAAATATCAAGAATGATTCAATTAATACGAACAACATAATTTTAAAGACCATTTCTAAGGAATAAATTTGGGAAAATTTATTTTGTTCTGTTTTGTCAGTCTGGGGAAGCAAGAATAACGTCTCAGTTCAAGAAATTAAACCAAAATAACACAGAGAAACTAAGTGCCCAAATGGACTAAAAGAACCGGATACTCGATGGTGTCATGTTTAAAATACCCTTTGGACTAGACACCAAGCAAGAGTGTCTCAAGTCACTCTGGTTTCACGAGGCTGTGGAATTCCAAGCAATGCAACAGCCTCGGCAGTCGGAGACAGACCTCAAAGGTTCAGGATTCGGGGCTGGAGCGATAGCACAGCCGGGAGGGCGTTTGTCTTGCACGCGGCCGACCCGGGTTCGATTCCCAGCATCCCATAGGGGCCCCCGAGCACCGCCAGGAGTGATTCCTGAGTGCATGAGCCAGGAGGAACCCCTGTGCAAAGCCGGGTGTGACCCAAAAAGCAAAAAAAAAAAGGTTCAAGATTCAAACGGGAGAACTAAAATGTCATTAATTCCGGGTACCGGCATTTCATAGACACGACAGTAGCATCTGCGGGCAGGGTTAGGAGAGGTGCCGGGAGCCAGCACAACCCACTGGGTTCCTGCTGGCCCCGAATGGCCTCTCACTGAGTGATCTGCTTGATGACAGCAACCAGGGAACAAATGGGACCAAAACAGGGAAGGCTTTTACGGAGGAAGTTCTGGAATGTTATTAAAAACATCGCAGGACGCCTTGCCAGGGGCAGGATGGAGTTCTGTGGAGTCGTGCACGGTCTGCATGTGTGTGGAAGACACGTGGTCTGCACATATGGGGTGGAGCGTGTTGACTGCATGTGTGTGCTAGAGAACGTGGTTTTCATGTATGTGGTAGGCACGTCTGCATGTATTTGGCATAGCACATGTTCTGCATGTATGTGGGTTGGAGCGATAGCACAGCGGGTAGGGCGTTTGCCTTGCAGGCAGCCAGCCCGGTCGAGCCGGGTTCGATTCCCTCACCCCTCTCGGAGAGCCCAGCAAGCTACGGAGAGTGTCTCTCCTGCACCGCAAAGCCTGGCAAGCTCCCCGTGACGTATTCAATATGCTAAACACAGTAACAATAAGTCTCACAATGGAGACGTTACTGGGCCCGCTCAAGCAAATCGATGAACAACGGGAGGACAGTGCGACAGTGCTGCATGTATGTGGTGGAACATGTGGTCTCCATGTATGTGGTAGACACGTGGTCTGCATTGAGTGAGCCCTGAGCACAGAGCAGGGAGTCAGCTAGCCCCAAGCACTGCAGGGTGTGACCCAAAAAAGCAAAAAAAAAATCATCATTGCTGACTTGAGTTCGATTCCTCCGCCCATCTTGGAGAACCTGGCAAGCTCCCCGTGACGTATTCAATACGCCAAACACAGTAACAAGAAGTCTCACAATGGAGACGTTACTGGGCCCGCGCGAGCAAATCGATGAACAACGGGAGGGCAGTGCAGTGCAGGGCAGGGTCACTTTGTTAATTATTTGGGGGAACTGCAGAATGTTTTAAGCTATGTAGCATCGGAAAGATGCAGTTGATTCAGATCTGGTAGCAGTTGCCCCTGAAATGCCTGGGATTGTGTGTGTGTGTGTGTGTGTGTGTGTGTCTTTAGTGTTTATCTTGATTTCTGACACGGATATGATTCCTTTTAAGTTTCATTTCTCTGTTGGAGTGCTTTTCCGAGGAAATCTTCCACTTGAAGGCGTTCTCAAATTGATTTCTCCTTGAAACCAAAGCCCAGCCGGTGCTTTGGAGCTTACAGGAATTTCTCCCAGAAATTTCTCTCATTCTGGCCCCTTGCTTATTTTTCATATTTCAATTTCCCGGAGGGGATGACTGTTCTCTTGCAAGTTTTTCTCCCCCCCCCCCCCCCCGGAACTTTGAGAAGCCCTCCTCTTGTGTGGGTGTGTTTGGGTTTGAGGGGTTTTGTTGGTTTATTTGTTTGTTTTACGTTGGCAGCTTTTGTAGATTGTGGGCTCTGAGCTCAGGTGGGTGGGGGCGGGGTCTCCCCATGATCTTAGCCAGCTGTTTTGGGGGTTCAACACAAGGTCCGAGAGTGCAATACTATTGCGAATTACTAGGAATTACTCAGGCATCCTATGTTATACCCCAGAATTACTCAGGCTGCACCTGACAATTCTGGGGGAACTGTGTGATTCTGGGAGTCAATGCAGTATTAGCCAGATGCAAAACCTTAATCCCTACCCTTAACCCCCAAACTATCGCTCCAGTCCCTCTTTTTCCATTCTATACTTTTATAACTTGCTGCATTTCTCTTTGGGGGCTCACCCAGCAGTGCTCAGGGATAACTCCTGGCTCTGTGCTCAGGGATCACTCTCGGCTGGGCTGGAGGGACCTTACGGGATGCCGGGGATCAAACCTGGGTCAGCCCCATACAAGGCAAGCACCCTCCCTGCTGTGCTATCTTTCTGGCCCCTATATTTAATGTTATCATATCATTTCTTTCTCTCTGCTTGTATTTTGAGTAGGAATTCAGTGCCTTTTTTTTCTTTTTGGGTCACACCAGGCGATGTTCAGGGCTGACTCCCGCCTCTGCACTTAGGAATCACTCCTGGCGGTGCTCGGGGGACCCTAGGGGATGCCGGGGATCGAACCCGGGTCAGCCTCATGCAAGGCCAACGCCCTCCCCACTGAAATATCACTGCATCAGTACATCCATTTTTATAAGAAACAGACAATGGTTTTCCCTGCATCTCCTCACTCTTCCGGTTGTCGCCAAAATTCTCACGGGTCGCTCTCCCCACTGGTGGTGTTTTGGACCTGGGGAAGTGGGACCATCTCTCACGGAACTGCTTCTCCAAAGAGTTCTCGTGAATGTTCCAGCGTTGTACTGGGCCTGGAACTGTGTGCTCCGTGATGGGGAACCTTCTGGGGTGGGTGATTGCTGGCCTGTTGGTGGCCGTCATGCGGGCCCCAGAGAAGCGAGCACGGCTGTGCCCACCAGTATCCTCCATCTCCCCCCTGACCTCGTGTCCCCCCGCCTGGCCTTCACTGACCCCTCATGCTCCGGCTTCCTAGAGCCTTGGCACCTGGTGTGTCTGTTTTAGAAAATTACCTTCCAGCAGTACAAGTGATCACTGAGAAATTTTATGTTTTTCTGTCTGCTGGAAAAGATAACGCACCATCTGCTGGACAGACGCAGACACAGTTAACCAAAAGCAGAAGCAGGAGTTAACCAAATGCTACGCGCCCAGCATTGATCGGAACAGCCGGTCACCCCCGGGAGGCCTCGCCTGGACACTCTTCCATGTTCTGGGTCACGTCCGTGACCCGCCTGTAATAGCCTTCTGAGTAGAGGCAGCAGGGGTCGAACCCAGAGCCTTCTGCATGGTGACTTGTTTTTTTCCTTTTTGGGTCCCACCTGGCGATGCTCAGGGCCGACTCCTGGCTCTGTACTCAGGGCTCACTCCTGGCTCTGCACTCAGGGATCACTCCTGGCGGTGCTCGGGGGACCCTAGGGGATGCCGGGGATCGAACCCGGGTCGGCCGCGTGCCAGGCCAACACCCTCCCCGCTGTGCTATCGCTCCAGCCCCACAGCGATGCTTTGACGTGAGACGTGTCCAGGGCCCAAACCCCACCTGGTCTGCGCAGTCAGGAGGGCGCCCCTCCTTGCCGGCCTTCTGGTTTCGTCTCCGATTCGACACAGCTGTGTTTGGGGCCCGAGTTAGGGTCCAGTTAGGGAGCAGCGTGACCCTGTGGCGTGTGTTTGTGGGGACAGGAGAGAGACTCTCGCTCCCCACCCACAAAGACTCGGAAGGGGGAAGCAAGGACCAAACAGCGGGGGCCAGAGCCATAGCACAGCGGGGACACAGTCAGCACACAGCCAACCCGGGTTCGATCCCCGGCATCCCATCAGGTCCCCCGAGCACCGCCGGGAGTGATCCCTGAGTGCAGAGCCAGGAGTCAGCCCTGAGCATCGCCGGGTGGGACCCAAGAAGCAAAATAATAATAATGATAATAATAATAATAATAATATCGGGTCCATCACCCAGTTCAGCACCTTGATCAATATCTGATCCATCCATAGGGGCTGGAGCGATAGCACAGCGGGGAGGTCGTTAGCCTGGCACGTGGCCAATCTGGGTTCGATCCCCGGCATCCCCTAGGGTCCCCCGAGCCCCGCCAGGAGTGATCCCTGAGTGCAGAGCCAGGAGTCAGCCCTGAGCTCCGCCCGGTGGGACGCCCCAAGTGAATAAATAGTATGTTCTGATATACTTCATAAAACTGTGCAGTTAGATCTTTCTCTCACTGTACGTTGATGAAATTATCTTAAGAGTTACCAACTGAGGGGATGGATTGATAGCACAGCAGGGAGGGCGTTGCCCTTGTATGTGGCCGACCCGGTTTTGATCCCCGGCATCCCCTAGGGTCACTCCTGAGCATTGCCAGGAGTGATCCCTGAGTGCAGAGCCAGGGGGAACCCGTGTGCATCACCGGGTGGGCCCCCCAACCAACCAACCAACAATCAAGCAGCAGCTAGTGGCCAGGTCACTGGGACTCTCACCACGGGGAAACATCCTCTGGCATCTTCAGGTCTTGCTTTCGCCTCCCGGTGCCGGGGGACGCCCAGGCCGAGCCCCGACTCTGCCCGTGGGTGCTAAACTCCGTGCTTTCTCGCAGGGCGGCCACGGACCACAACGTGGACAACACCACAGAGATCCTGCGTGAGTGGCTGCGTGGCGTGAAGAGTGCCTACCACTACGTGGAGTGGCGGCCACTGGCCGAGCCCAGGTGAGCGGCTGTGCGGGGCCTCCCGCTTGGGGTCCGGACGTGCAAGACCTCCACGGGAGGGACTCGCGGGGAAACGTGGGTCGGCCTTGCCACTGACCACTTCCGGGTCATCCTTCCACAGGCTTCTTTTCTGGGGGTGGAGAGGCTGAGGGCTCCTCCCAAAGGGAGGGGCTGGAGCAATAGCACAGCGGGGAGGGCGTTGGCTTGGCACGCGGCCGACCCGGGTTCGATCCCCGGCATCCCCTAGGGTCCCCCGAGCACTGCCAGGAGTGATTCCTGAGCGCAGAGCCAGGAGTCAGCCAGGTGGGACCCAAAAATCAATCAATCAATCAATCAATCAATAAAGAGTGATGAACCAGGGACCTGGGTAGTAGCACAGCAGGTAGGGCATTGGCTTTGCACACGGCTGACCTGAGTTCGATCCCCGGCATCCCATAGGGTCCCCTGAGCACCGCCAGGAGTGATCCCTGAGTGCAGAGCCAGGAGTCACCCCTGAGCATCGCCAGGTGGGACCCACAAAGCAAAAAAAAAAAAAACGAATCCTCCCAAAGAGAGCTCAGGAGACCCCCAAGATTTCTCCTGGTAGTTTTTGTCCAAGTGCGTTGGAGGCAGAAGAATGCACTGTTTCATGGTCTCTGGAGTTCTGGGGGTCACCCAGGCACCCTGTCCTTTTGGGGGGTTTCCCTCCAGGACTGCGCCCAACAGGGCTGGAGGATGAAGGTAGTGTGGGGGGCTAAACCAGGGTCTGCCACAGGCCGGGCACGCGGACCCTGTGGGGTTTCACTGGCCCCGTCTTCGTCTTGAAGGAGGTTCCTCGTGACTTCGCTTTTTGCTTTGTTTTTGGGTCCCACCCGGCGATGCTCAGGGCTGACTCCGGGCTCTGCACGCAGGAATCACTCCTGGTGGTGCTCGGGGGACCCTTTGGGATGCTGGGGATCGAACCCGGGTCAGCTGTGTGCAAGGCCAACGCCCTCCCCGCTGTACCATTGCTCTGCACCCTGGGTTTGTGGGTTTTTTTTTTTTTTTGCTTTTTTTGCTTTTTTGGGTCCCACCCGGCGATGCTCAGGGCTGACTCCTGGCTCTGCACGCAGGAATCACTCCTGGCGGTTATTGGCGGGGGACCCTATGGGACGCTGGGGATCGAACTCAGGTCGGCCGCGTGCCAGACCAATGCCCTTCCCGCTGTGCTATCGCTCCAGCACTGTTTTTCTTTCGTAGGCCAAGCTACTTTCTTTCCTTCTAATCACCAGCCCTTGTCCTCTCTCTCCTTCTCCCCAGACAACCCTTCTAACCCTCCCCCGTTCCCAGCAGCTGCCACGCACCCGGCTCACATCTGCGTTTGCCCCAGCCCTGGCTCGCCGATTTCCCATGGCAAACGTTTGGATACAGCAATATGCTCGATTGACACGGCCAGCGAATTGCGTGACTCACACGTCTCCCTCCTCCCCTAAGAAATCTGGGGGCGCGCCGGCAGGCCTTGGCACCTGCAAACGGCTTTTACTTCCTCCCCGTGCTGCGTTCTTGGCAGGCGCTAAATCTCCAACCCGCTGCCCAGGTAGCGGAGGGGCTGGCCAAATGAATTAACGTATTGAGAACGCCCGGGAATGTGCACCCAGGCTCGAAGCGTCAGAACTCAGAGAAGAGGCAGGCAGTGAACTGGCTGGATTTCCGCCCGGGATAAGTCACTTACGGAAACTTATCGACGGCTACTCGGCGGATAGTGATGCCCTGTGTCCTTCCGGAGCAAATTTTTATTCTTCTAATTTTCTGGTATTTTGTTTTTGCTTTTGCTTTTTTTGTGTCACACCCAGCGATGCTCAGGGGTTCCTCCTGGCCCTACTACACTCAGGAATTATTCCTGGCGGTGCTCAGGGGACCCTATGGGATGCTGGGAATCGAACCCGAGTTGGCTGCATGCAAGGCAAACGCCTTACCCACTGTGCTATCGCTCCAGCCCCCTATTCTTCTAATTTTCTGCTCTATAATCCTTTTTTTTTCTTTTTGGGTCACACCTGGCAATGCACAGGGGTTCCTCCTGGCTCTGCACTCAGGAATTACCCCTGGCGGTGCTCAGGGGACCATATGGGATGCTGGGAATCGAACCCGGGTCGGCTGCGTGCAAGGCAAACGCCCTACCGGCTGTGCTATCTTTCCAGCCCCTATAATCCTTTTTTTCTTATATGTATGTGTGTCGAGCTGTTGTAGTATGTAGCACTGTGTCCCGTTGTTCATCAGTTTACTCAAGTGGCACCAGAACGTCTCCATGGTGAGACTTGTTGTGACTGTGTTTGGCATATCGAAGACGCCACGGGGAGCTTGCCAGGCTCTGCCGTGCAGGCGGGATATTCTCGGTAGCTTGCCGGGCTCTCCGAGAGGGACGAGGGAATGGAACCTGGGTCGGCCACATGCAAGGCAATCGCCCTTCCTGCTGTGCTATCGATCCAGCCCTGCATTGTGTTAATAAGCAATATTTAATAAAGCAATATTTAATAATGCCATGAAAGAGTTTGGACAGGCGAATTTTCAAAGTTCCTGCTAGTGAGTTGGATCCAAGTGGCCTGGAAATGGTCCACTTCCTGCTCATTTTCTCTGTAGCCGTATTTTACCGGTTGGCATCATAGGCCAAAATGGGGGTGATGAATATGCAGAGGGCATTTGGGGGCACAGGGTTTGGGAAAACGGGGATGCTGGTGATGTCACGGCCGCAGTCATGGGGTGGGGGTGACACCACGGAGTAGGACTGTCTGGGTCTGGGGTCGGGCTGACTTTGCACTCACCGTGGACAAGATGCTGAGAACTTCATGAACAGCAGCCTGGGTGGGCCCCAGAGTCACCCAGTGACGTGGCCCAAACAGCAGGGACCCTTCAGGGGGTCCTTCAGGGGACCTGCCCCTGCTGTACGGGATTGTGAGTGCCAGAGACCCCTCGGGCACCAGTGGCCGCTCCCACCCTCGCCCTGTCCGGGCCAGTCAGCCACAGGGAGGCTGTTGCCGAGCCTGTGTTGAGATGCGACCCTTTTCCCCCCACTTTCCAACGTGGCTTTCCCCGGAAATGCTGTTTCTCCACAGCCACATTTCTCTGTGGCCACACTGCCACGTTTCTATGCAGCCATGTTGCCACATTTGTATGCAGCCACGTTTCTCTGCAGCCACATTGTGACATTTCTCTGCAGTCACATTGTCCCGTTTCTCTGTGGTCACCTTTCTCTGCAGCCACATTGTTTCACATTTGTATGCAGCCACATTGTGACATTTCTCTGCAGACACATTGCCCTGTTTGTATTCAGTCACATTGCCATGTTTCTCTGCAGCCTCATTGCCATGTTTTCACAAAGCCACGAATCCACATTTCCACGTGTAACAGAGCATGTGAAAGTTTTTCAGGACCAAGGTCAGGACTCTGGCCAATCCTCACGACAACCCCTGTGCACTGTGTAGCACCCAGCAAAGAACAGACAGAAACTTCACCTCAGCTTCCTCCTATGTGAAATGGGGAGAGAGCGGTTCTAGCCCCGGGGGGAGCATGGTTGTGACAAGACACACACACACACACACACACACACACACACACACACACACACACACAAGCACTGGAGTGTTCCCTGTGAAGACTCGAGTGTTCCACAAAAAATCACCTCTCCTTCTCTGGGAGGTGGCGGTGATCTGCTCACAGGCTGTACTTCCTGGGGTCACGGGAATGGGAGTTAGACAGGCAGACAGTGGACGGACAGACAGACGGCCGTTTCCAGACAGGGCTGTCTCGGCAGGGAATGAGCATCACCTTCACCATCATCCTGTTATTTTTATTTATTTATTTATTTGCTTTTTGGGTCACACGCAGCGATGCTCGGGGACAATATGGGATGCCAGGGATCAAACCCGGGTTGGCCACGGGCAAGGACAATGCCCTCCCCGCTGTGCTATCGTTCCAGCCCATCATCCTGTTATTTATCATGATTTTAGGTCCTACCCCGACGAAATCGGGCCCAAGCACTGGCCCAGCTCCCGTTTCACCCACGTCATGAAGCTGCGTCAAGCCGCCCTGCGCACGGCGAGGGAAAAATGGTCAGACTACATTCTGGTAAGGACCGACGTTTGGTTTCTAGAAGGTTCCAAACCCCTCTGTGTGTCTGTGACTCCCGCAGCCAGACTCTTGAGAGCAATTTGGACCACTTGGGGTGCAAATCTGCTCCTCCGTGCTTGAATCCAGGTGGGGGAGAGGGGGTCTGGTTCATCTCAGACCCAGCCAGACCGTGTTTTCTGGAATAATCCCTTGGGTATCTCTCTCTGACTATAAAATCCAGCTCCCGGAAGCACGGCCACATTTGTGGCCACACCACATCTTATTATGTCATTCTTGCTTTGGACAACCTGGCAGGCTACCGAATGTCACCTGCCCACACAGCGGAGTCTGGCAAACTCCCCGTGGCGTCCCCAATATGCCAAATACCAGTAACAATGATGGGTCTCATTCTCCTAACCCCGAAAGAGCCTTGAACATGGCACTTTGTAAAATCTCAGGGCTAGGACGAAGGAGACGTTACTGGTGCCTGCTCGAGGCAATCCACGAGCAACAGGATGGTCGTGATCGTGACCTCTCTCTCTGAAACGACCGAGAAGGAGCATTTCGCTGAGGGAGGCCCTGGTGGGGGGAAAGGCTGTAGGTTGCCCGTTGCGTTTGCTCTTTGGAAGAACCACAAACACGAACCGTTATTTGGACCAGACGGGCTTCCGTGAGCCTGTCCCGTGCCCAGGGAGGTGTCCTCCCCTCCTCCCATCTCTGCCAGGAGAGTACGTGGCGTGAGGAACCAGCAACTGCTCCATCGTGTTCATCATCACACACATCCCTCAGCTGGAAGAGCAGGAGGAAGTTTCCTGGGCCTCAGACGACCCTTCCCCGCCCCTCTGAAAACTGAGCAACATTCACCACCCGGGAGCTGTTTAGCTCTGGACCCTCAAACCCATTCCAGGCTGCAAAGATGGTCCAAGGCACTTGCCTTGCATGCAGCTGACTCTGCTGGGGTTTTTTTATTTTATTTTATTTTATTTTTATGCTCTGCTGTTTTTTAATTTAATTTAATTTTTATTTTATTCTTATTTTATTTTTATGCTCTGCTGTTTTTTAGTTTAATTTAATTTATATTTTATTTTTATTTTATTTTTATACTCTGCTTTTTTAATTTTATTTTTATTTTACTTTTATTTTTCCATTTCATCACCAGAAACACCCCAATCCAGCAAAGCTGGTGGGTCTCCATAAAGCCTGGATTCTGATGCCCAAAGGGACTGGGGGAAAGGACCTTGGGTTCAGGTCAGTCCTGAGCTACTCCATCACCACTGCACCCAGTAACCTACCCGACACACTTCCAACGCATATGCGTTCACGGTTTCCCGTCATACCGAGGTAGAGAAAGCCATGCCGATGACTCTCTGTCAGACCACTCAACTTTGTGGCCACGAGTTCGCCTGTTATGAAAGCATCAGCTTCACAGAAAACACAGAACCACATCAGACCCTCATTATCCCCAAAACAAGGCTTGGAAAGCCCCTAAAATTAAAAATGACAGAGTCTAATTAGTGTGTGTGTGTGTGTGTGTGTGTGTGTGTGTGTGTGTGTGTGTGTAAAAATAGCCATGACTCAGGGGCAGAGCAATATCACAGCTGGGAGGGCGTTGGCCTGGCACACGGCCGACCCGGGTTCGATCCCCGGCACCCCCTAGGGTCCCCAGAGCACCGCCAGGAGTGATCCCTGAGTGCAGAGCCAGGAGTCAGCCCTGAGCATCACTGGGTGGGACTCAAGAAGCAAAATAATAATAATAAAATAGTAATATCTGGTCCATCGCCCAGTTCAGCACCTTGATCAATATCTGATCCATCCATAGGGGCTGGAGCGATAGCACAGCAGGTAAGGCATTTGCCTTGCACGCAGCTGATCTAGGTTCGATTCCTGGCATCCCATAGGGTCCCCCGAGCACCGCCAGGAGTGATCCCTGAGTGCCGAGCCAGGAGTGATCTCTGAGCATCGCCGGGTGGGACCCCCAAAAAATTATACATTTTCACCATTTTTTTACACTGTCCAAACTGAGGGTCCATATGATTGATGCCATGTCTCCGCTGACCCTCTGGGCAGGGGCAGGGCTGACCACGGTCACCAGCTCACGGTGGTCATGAGTGTCGCCCTCCGAACACGAAGCTGCCTTGTCACTGAGACAGCGGCCAGTGGCGCCCTGGGCAGTCCTGGTCCAGGCCCTTGAGGACCCGCTTGCTGCCACCCTTCAGGGCTTAGCACACGTGTCCATGTGCAATGACCAGAGTGGGCCTTGAGCCCCACACCCCGTCTTGTGAGCAAGCATTTGGGGTGCTTTAAATTTTTTTTAATTTGTTTATTGAATCACAGTGAGATGCAGATACAGAATTGTTTGCAGTTGGGTTTCAGCCATACGGTGTTCGAGCATCCGTCCCTCCACCAGGGCACATTCCCCAGCACCGGGGTCCCCAGGGTCCCTCCCATCACCCCCCACCCACCTCTATAGCAAATACCTCTCTCTCCCTCTCTCCCTCTCTCCTTTTGGGCATTATGGTTTGCAATACAGATACTGAAAGCTTATCATGTCTACCCCTTGACTTCCTTTCAACACTCAGTTCCTGTCCAGAGTGACCATTTCCAGACTGGTAACAGTGTCCTACCACTGACCAGTTCGCCTGGTCCCTGTTTTTTTTCTATCCTCAGGTATTAATCTCATATCATTATTTTTCTATATCCCACAGATGAATGCGGTCATTCTATATCTGTTCCTCTCCCTCTGACTCAGTTCACTCAGCATGATACTCTCCATGTCCATCCATATCTAAGCAAATTTCATGACTTCCTTTTTCCTAACAGCTGCATAGTATTCCACTGTGTGGACATCCCAGAGTTTCTTTAAACCAGCCTGTGTGTTCTTGGGCACTC
>NW_026606245.1:120000-145000 GCF_029834395.1 Sorex fumeus
CCAGAGGACAGAGCTCCCACCCACCCCCCGCCCTTACCCACCCCATCACCCCCGCGTCCTTGGGCATCAGATCGAGGACAAACAAAAGCTCCCATTCTTCCCCCAACTCATCTCCGTTGATGGCCTGAGACAGCATGGCCTGGCTTGGCAGGTGAGCGCTCTCACGGCAGGAAATGTCGTCTGGAGCTACAAGGCTGTCCCAGGCAGGTAATGCACCCTGGAACGGGGCAGTTCCAGCAGTTTCTATCAGAGGTTTGGATGTGCCGCCCAGGGCTGGCACACTCAGCCTGGGAACTCAGAAACCTTCGATTCCCTGGGACTGTCAGTGGTGGATTAATTCGACACTGGCTGACCGGCTGGGTACGATGGTGGAACCTCACTGCATGCAGACGGTGTTTGCTTGTGGGACGGGGACGCTGAGTACTCAGGGTGGCCAGATTGCGGGTTCCCAGCTTGAAACACAAGATTGGCTTTTGCTCCTTCCTCCAAGGAGACTTTTGTTTTTGCCTTTTGGGTCCCACCCAGTGATGCTCAGGGCTGACTCCCGACTCTGAACTCAGGGATCATTCCTGGCGGTGCTCGGGGGACCCTATGGGATGCCGGGGATTGAACCCAGGTCGGCCGCGTGCCAGGCAAACACCCTCCCCACTGTGCTATCACGCCAGCCCCTCAAAGGAGACTTTTGTGCCTCGTGCTTGATGCTGAATCTCTGCCTGGGAAGAGAAGGAATAAAGCCCGGGCCGGGGTTCCGTTCTGCTTCTGCAGAGTTTGAACCTTACCTGTGTCGGGGCAGATGGTTGCCACTTTCTTTGTGTTCCTTCCAGCTCAAAATCTGCTCCTCATTTCCTTGCAGTTTCCTGCAGGTGCCCTGAATTCCATTCTGTTCTTGGGAAGCCTGGCTTTCCGTTGAGATTTTTCTTCCCCTAGTGTGTGTGTGTGTGTGTGTGTGTGTGTGTGTGTTCGCTTTGAGGCGTTGTTTTTCAGAAAGAAGAAAGGTATTTCCTCTGCCCCCAGGTTTTAGGAAACGCACACTGGTGAGCTTTCCTTTTCAATTAAGGTTCAGATTCAAGGCCCAGAGGCAGGGACCCCCCCCCCCCACACACACACACACACACTGCCAAGCAGAGCTCTGGGCCCCTTTGAATATTTGTTTTCATTTTTCTTTTCTGTTTTGGTGGGGACACACCCCATGGTGCTCGGGGCTCACTCCTGGCAGTGCTCAGGGAAGTAAATGCAGGTCCAACCTGGGTGGGCCGCAGGCCAGGCAGGTGCCCTTTCTGCTGTGCTCTGTGCTGTCAGGTTGGTCCCTAAATTTGTTTCACTTTTATGCTGGGGGGATCACACTGGTCTGTGCTTGGGGGACCCATCGTCCCACATGCAAAACTCAGGTTCGATCCCCGGCATCCCATAGGGTCCCCCGAGCCCCACCATGAATGATTCCTGAGTGCAGAGCCAGGAGTCAGCCCTGAGCATCGCCAGGTGGGAACCAAGAAAAAAAAAAAAAAGCAAAAAAAAAAAAAACCAACCCAAAACCCACGTGCTCAGCCTTTTGAGCTGTTTCCTGGTCCGATCTGGCTCCCTTCTGTAATTTTAATTAGACTTTTGAGGTTTGGGGGCCACGCCAGCCGTGCTCGGGGCTTACCCCTGGCTCTGCATTCAGGGACCACTCCTGGTGGGACCCAGGGGACCAGCGGGGGGGTGCCAGGGATCGAGCCCAGGTCAGCCAGGTGCAAGGCAAAAGCTGTCCCCACTGTGCTATGGGTCTGACCCTCCCTTTTCTAGTGAAGGTCCAGCTCTGAGACCCGTGGCCAGGTCTCAGCGTCCTGCACTGGTTCTCTGGCTTCTGATTGGCTGATGCTGCCCCCCTCTCAGTTCTCTGGTTTCTGATTGGCTGTCTCTGCCCCTCTGGTTCTCTGATTTCTGATTGGCTGGTTCTGCCCCTCTCCCGGTTCTCTGATTTCTGATTGGCTGGCTCTGCCCCTCTCCCGGTTCTCTGATTTCTGATTGGCTGGCTCTGCCCCCTCCCGGTTCTCTGATTTCTGATTGGCTGGCTCTGCCCCTCTCTCTGGTCTCTGATTTCTGATTGGCTGGCTCTGCCCCTCTCTCGGTTCTCTGATTTCTGATTGGCTGGCTCTGCCCTCTCTCGGCCCCAGGCATCCAGATGTATCTCTGCAACCAGGAGCACTTCGGCTACTTGCCCATCCCCCTGAAGCCCCACCAGACTCTGCAGGAGGACCTGGACAGCCTCATCCACGTGCGCATAGAAGCCATGAGTGAGTGACCTTTACCCCTGCAAGCCAACGGCCTTCACTTGACCTTGAACATGGCATAGGAATAGGACAAGACCTTGCCCGGGGAGCTTCCTGCCGCTCCCGGGTGCACAGGAAAGACTCTGGAAATTTCCAGGAAAGGAATAGGAAATATTCTGGTAAATTCCAGGAAATAAACATGAAATACTATGGAAATGTGCTGGAAATTCTCCAGAAATGAGAAGGAGATGCACAGGAAATGTCCTGGAAATTCCCAGGAAATACATGGGAAGTACATAAGAAATATAATAGATAAATGCATATTAAATGCTCTGGAAATTCATGGGAAATGTCCTGAAAATTCCCAGGAAATACACAGGAAATGTTCTGAAAATTCCCAGAAAATACACAGGAAATGTTCTGAAAATTCTCAGGAAATAAATAGGAAATGCCCTGGAAATACACCGGAAATGTCCTGGAAATTCTCCGGAAATGCACAGGAAATATCCTGGAAATTACCAGGAAATACACAGGAAATGTCCTGGAAATCCCAGGAATACACTGAAAAAAGTTCTGGAAATTCCCAGGAAATACATAGGAAATGTAGAGGAATTTCTATGCATCAGAAATGCATAGAAAGTAGCACAAAATGCATAAGCAATGAACAGGAAATGCTCTGGAAAGTCTCATGAGGTCCACGGGAAATGTCCTGGAAATCACCCAGAAGTACACAGGAAGTACACAAGACATACAATAAATGCATATGACATGCTCTGGAAATTCATAGGAAATGCCCTGAAAATTCCCAAGAACCCCACAGGAAGTGTCCTGGAAATTCCTAGGAAGCTCACAGGAAGTGCCCAGGAAGTGCCAGGAAATGCATTTCTGAGTTTGCCATCAGGCCAAATGCATTTCAGAGTTTGCCATCAGCAACACAGTGCACACAGTGGTGTGTGCACTGTGTCGCTCAGGGGACAGAGCTTGTACCCAGCGTGTGTGAGGCCCAGGGGCGGCCCCTGCATGGTCCGAAGTGCCCCCTGCACAGCCCAACTGCTGCCAAAGACCCCAGCATTTGCTCCCGGAAATAGGGAAACAGAAGCTTAAAGCCTTTGTGTGCGTGTGGATCAGTCATGGGGACGGGAGGCAGGGAGTGTGAGACTAAGTTTCCTTCGGGTGTTTATACTTAGCTGGGGAGCGGCAGAAGGAACGCCCTGGAATGGCATGGGAGTTCTCTCAGGACTTCCAGAAAGTTCTTCTAGCTGGCCTGGGGCGACACCGCGGCGTGTAAACAAAGTCCAGCCTGTGTGTGGAGGAAAGACAGCCCCGTGTTGGTTCAACTCGCCCGGTGGCCACGAATTGGGGCCAAGGCCTGTGGGATGCCAGGGATCGAACCCGGGTCGGCCGTGTGCCAGGCCAACGCCCTACTGCTGGGCTATTGCCCAGGTCCCTGGTTCATCACTCTTGATCGACTGATTGATTGATTGATTGATTGCTTTTTGGGTCCCACCCGGCGATGCTCAGGGCTGACTCCTGGCTCTGCACTCAGGAATTACTTCTGACGGGGCTCGAGGGACCCTATGGGATGCCTGGGATCGAACCCGGGTCAGCCATGTGCAGCCCTCCCCACTGTGCTCTCACGCCGGCTCTAAGTAGGAGCTTTTCTTATTGGTCACAGCCCAGCCCCTACAAATGCCACACAGCCGAGAAGTGGGACCCCCGGGCCCCGACTCACCCCCTCTCCTCGCTCTTGTTCCCCAGTCGACCACCCGCCCATGGAGCCTTCCCAGTTCGTGTCGGAGACCCCGAAAACCCCCGACAAGATGGGGTTTGACGAGGTAGGAACGTGGGAGAGTGTGTGGGCATAAGGGGGCCGGAGTGTGCGGATGTGTGTGTGTGTGCTGTGAGTCTTCTGTGTGTATGTGAGTGTGTATGAGGGTGTATATGCATGTGTCAGTGTTGTGTATGTGTATGAGTGTCTGAGGGGGTAGTGGGTCAGTGTGTTTATGAGAGTGTGTCTGAGAATGTGTGAGTCTCTGAGTATGAGTGTGTATGAAGGAGAGTGTACGAGTGTGTGTGATTGTATGTGTGACTGTTATTGTGTACGTAGTTGTATGAAGTGTGTGTGAATGTGTGTGATTGTGTGTGCAATTGTATGAGTGTGTATGAATGTGTGATTGAGTGATCGTGTGTCATTGTGTATGATTGTATGATTGATTGTGTGTAATTGTATGTGTGTGATTGTGTGTGTGAATGTGTGGGTGTGTGATTGTGTGTATAATTGTATGAATGTGTGTGACTCTGTGTGTGAGTGTGTGTGGTTGTGTGTGTGATTGTGTGATAGTGTGTATAATTGTATTAGTGTGTGTGGTTGTGTGTGAGTGTGTGGTTGTATATGAGTGTGTAACTGTGTATAATTGAATTAGTGTGTGAGTGTGTGGTTGTGTGTGACTGGTGTGACTGTGGTTGTGTGTGTGTGAATGCGTGGGTGTGTGATTGTATGTGTGTGTGAATGTGTGTGATTGTGTGTGGTTGTGTGTGAGTATGTGGTTGTGTGTGAGGGTGTAACTGTATAATTGAATTAGTGTGTGTGGTTGTGTGTGACTGTGCGCATATAACTGTATGACTGTGTGTGTGTGAGTGTGTGGTTGTGTGTGTGTGTGTGACTGTGTGGGATTGCACTCAGTGCCTGAGGGGGTGTGAGGCCGGGAGGCCAAGGGCTCCATCTGGGCATGAGGTGGAAAGTTACCGGGAGCGGCTGTGGGTTGTGGTGGGACGGGGAGAGGAACCTGCCGGTGAGGGACGCGGCCCAGAGTGTCAACAGTGCTCGGAGACAAACGGGCTGCGGCAGGGCTGGCGGCCCTGATGCTCCCGCTGTGGGTACAAGTACCGGAGCTGGTCAGACTCCTGTCCCCTTCCAGGTCGATTGGCAGCTTCCAGACGCTTCTAGAAGCTTCTAGTGCAGGGATTGGCTCAGGAAAGCTCTTGGAGACAGTCACTGACTGGCCTCTGGGCATTGTCAGAGCAGGGACCAGAGCGGAGGGTGGAGGCAGAGCTCCCTGGGCCCTCCGGGTCCAGCCAGCTCTTGCCCTCGTGGGTGGCATCTGGGCCAGGTGCCCTGTTTACTGGTCACCGAGTCTGTGTTTTTCCTTCACGGCTCCCATTTTAATGGCCCTTGTCTGGGCCGACACTGGGGCGAGGTTGTTACTGAAGTGTTTCCACAGGGCAGGGCCCTGAGTTGGGGGGCCGGGGGCACACATTTATTTTCTGTGTTTTGGTTTTGGTTCGGGGTCTTCTGGGGTGACCAAAGACCCACCCCCATGGCAGGGAAAAGGGGGCATAGGTCCTTACCAGGGGATTGACACAGGATAATGAAAGAGAAAAGGGTCCCAAGCAATAGGACAGCGGGGAGGGTGTTTGCCTGGCACACAGCCGACCCGGGTTCGATCCCCAGCATCCCCAGAGTTCCCTGAGCCCCGCCAGGAGTGATTCCTGAGCGCAGAGCCAGGAGTCAGCCTTGAGCATCGCTGGGAGTCATATTAAGAGAAATAAGTCAGAGGGCAAAGGATAAAAATGGGTGATTGCACTCACTCTGCATATAGGACACAGCACACTTAAGGGAGGTTGCCAAAGGCAGGGGTGCAGGGAAAGGTTGGACTCAAAGTGACCGGGCCTTGGGTTCCTTTGCTGGTGTGACCTTGTTCCCTAAATGACAATCATAATAATGACAAGGATCAATAAGTGGATCCAAAGTCAGAGTGGGGGAAGGCCTTAATTCTGTGGCTCCCCACCTCCCACCCTGAGCAGAAACATCTCTCCCCACATGCAGTTCCATTACATCTCTCCCTGCATGCTGTTCCGTTACATCTCTCCCCACATGCAGTTCCATTACATCTCTCCCTGCATGCAGTTCCATTACATCTCTCCCTGCATGCAGTTCTGTTACATCTCTCCCTGTTACATCTCCCCCAGCATGCAGTTCCATTACATCTCCCCCTGCATGCAGTTCCGTTACATCTCTCCCCGCATGCAGTTCCCTTACATCTCTCCCCGCATGCAGTTTTGTTACATCTCTCCCTCCATGCAGTTCTGTTACATCTCTCCCTCCATGCAGTTCTGTTACATCTCTCCCTCCATGCAGTTCTGTTACATCTCTCCCTCCATGCAGTTCTGTTACATCTCTCCCTACATGCAGTTCCGTTACATCTCGCCCTACATGCAGTTCCGTTTCCACCCCTTCCTGGGGCCAAGGCCGGGTTCTGCAGGACTCAGCCACCTCCTTCTGTTCCAGATCTTCATGATCAACCTTAAGCGCAGGAAGGACCGACGGGACCGGATGCTGCGGACACTGTACGAGCAGGAGATCGCCGTGAAGATCGTGGAGGCCGTGGATGGGAAGTGAGCACTTTGCTGGGCTGGGGGTTGCCGGGAGATCGGGGGTCAGGGGGCTTCCCTCAGGTGAGTGGTCCGGGGGGCAGAGCTGGTCCTTGGAGCCATGGGGACGCACCGTCTGGCTTGGGGACGGGGCCCCAGGCTTTGCTCCCCTCCTTCCAGCTCCCTGCGGACCCCTGGGCAGGAGTCAGCCATGAGCATCTCCAGATGTGCCTCCCCCGAAGAGCAAACCAGCTGGGGGTGGGGTGCAGAGACAGGACAGCAGGGAGGGCACTTGCCCTGCACACAGCTGGCTCAGGTTGTCCCCAGGACCCCTTGCGGTTCCCTGAGCCCCACCAGGAGTGAGCCCTGAGCACAGAACCGGGAGTCAGCCCAGAGCACTGAGCCGGGAGTCGTCCCTGAGCACAGAGCCGGGAGTCAGCCCTGAGCACAGAGCCGGGAGTCAGCCCTGAGCACAGAGCCAGGAGTCAACCCTGAGATTCCGAGGCTCCCAGCAGTCACTGCCTCTGAATTATCCCCCAGAATCTGGCTGGCCGGCCGGCGGGGAATAGTGGTCCCTGTCCTGGGGTCCCTGGAGCCCCGTGGCCAGTCCCTCTCCCCCCTGGGGGGTGGACACAGCATCCCGGAGGCTCACAGCCGCCCCCTGCCTCCCCACCCGCCAGAGCACTCAACACGAGTCAGCTGAAGGCACTGAGCATCGACATGCTGCCAGGCTACCGGGACCCCTACTCCTCCCGGCCCCTCACGCGGGGGGAGATTGGCTGCTTCCTCAGCCACTACTCAGTGTGGAAGGAGGTGAGTGGGGGGGAGGGGCCGCCAGAATGTTCTAGAAGCCTGTGCGGGAGGGGGGCCCGCGGGGGTCATGCTCCCTCCCCACCCACCCCCAGCTGGACGCTCGGTTCCGGAGAGCCGGTTCTGGTGCAGTGCCCGGGAGATCGCCCTAAGGGTCCGTGGGCCTTGGCGTGTGGCTCGTGGCACTTGGGGGCCAGCCCTGGAGACCCCCAAGCTCGGCCAGCAGAGCCCTGGGAGGGGTCCCGGCACCGAGTGAGTGTCCGGGAGGGTCCGGTGGGGGTCGAGGTGCTGCTCCCTCCTGTGTTCCTGAGAATCGCCCCACCTCCCCGTCCCCGACATGCGTTCCTGGCGGGAGAAACGGGAACCCTGACCCAGAGAACGAGACTCGGGTGCTTGGAGCACTGGGGGCGGAGCTGGACCCAGCACCCACCCTGCACTGTGGCCAGCACTACAGGGCACGCTGTATGCAGACACTGTCCTCACCAGCCACCACCACCGCCCACAGGTGCTGGCGCGGGCACTGCCCCGGAGCCTGGTCATCGAGGACGACGTCCGCTTCGAGCACCAGTTCCGGAGGAAACTGACGAGGCTCATGGACGACGTGGCGCGGGCGGGGCTGGACTGGGAGCTGATGTGAGCGGCCGCGGGGAGGGCGGGGACAGCCCCCGGGCATCGGACCCACGGGAGGACGCGTCTCGGGTGGTCCGTCCAGTCCTGGGGGGTGGGGTCAGGGCGTGCAGAACCCTCACGCCCACCCCCCACCTCTGCACACGCAGCCATGCCCGATGCGTCCCTCTGGGCCCTGGGCAGTGGCCACGGGCAGGAAGGGGTGCGGGGGGTGGGCACCTCGGCCCGGGGGTCCAGCCTCCCCTGGTGTCCACTTTGCCCGCAGCTACATTGGCCGGAAGCGCATGCGGACGGAGGAGCCCGAAAAAACAGTGCCCGCCGTGCCCAGCCTGGTGGAGGCCGGCTACTCCTACTGGACACTGGGCTACGTCCTCTCCCTGGCCGGCGCCCGCAAGCTGGTGGCCGCCGAGCCCTTCGGGAAGATGCTGCCCGTGGATGAGTTTCTCCCCGTCATGTACGACAAGCACCCCGTGTGAGTCAGGGGCCCGCTGCGCCGCCGGGGTGGGGTGTCCTTCCCCGTCCCCTGGGGTCTCCATCTCTGCCCGCCCGGGAACGGGGGCTTCCCTCAGCGTCCGAGCTCTCTGCAGTTCCCTGGAGGGGCCTGGAGTTCCCACACCTTGAGCACACGCGTGTGCAGGTACACACATATGAGCACACGTGTGTGAGGTTGTGCACATATGAGCACACGTGTGTGCATGTACCCATACACGTGTGTCTATTGTGGGTGTATATATGTCCATGTGTGTGCCTGGGTGCATACGTGTGTATTTGCGTGCATGAATTTGTGTTACATGTATGTATGCATGTGCCTCCTTGAAGGTGTGCATTTACATATGCATGCGTGCGTATACGCGTGTGTGCACGTCTGTAATTTTGTAGCTGGGAAGGCCACACCGGGCAGGGGTCAGAGGCTGTGCGGTATTGGGTGTCAAACCCGGGCCCTCACACCTGCAAGGCCCGTGCGCTGCCCACTGGGCCACATTCCTGGCCCCCAGAGCGCAGCTTTTAAACTCCCGTGTGCAGACCCAGCCGCACTCTGGTTAGCTGCGTGCTTGTTGAGATGATCTGGAAGCTTCTGGAGAAACCTCTGAGCATCGACAAAGCTCCTATATGAGGGGGCCAGAGTAACAGGAGATCAGGGAGGGCGTTGGCCTGGCACGCGGCTGACCCGGGTTCGATCCCCGGCATCATCCCCTAGGGTCCCCCGAGCACCGCCAGGAGTGATTCCTGAGTGCAGAGCCGGGAGTCAGCCCTGAGCACCGCCGGGTGGGACCCAAGAAGCAAAATAATAATAATAATAATATTGGGTCCATCACCCAGTTCAGCACCTTGATCAATATCTGATCCATCCATAGGGGCTGGAGCAATAGCACAGCAGGGAGGGTGTTGGCCTTGCACGCAGCCAACCCGGGTTCGATTCCCAGCATCCCCCGAGCACCGCCAGGAGTGATTCCCGAGTGCAGAGCCAGGAGGAACCCCTGAGCACCGCCGGGTGGGACCCAAAGGCAATAAATAAATAAACAAATAAATAAATAAAAGCCCCCCCCCCATGGGCTGCCCTTGGCAGTGACCCCGGGAGGCCCAGGGCTGACCCCGACACGGCAAGCAACGGTCCTGACCCTAAGTCGGAGGAGGGGCTCTGGGTTTGGCCCCGAGCATCGCCGCCTCCTCCCTGGCGGCCCGGGTTCTAGAAGCTTCCTCCCGCCGCAGGGCCGAGTACAAGGAGCACTACCCACGGCGCGACCTGCGGGCCTTCTCGGCGGAGCCGCTGCTCGTCTACCCGACGCACTACACGGGCCAGCCCGGCTACCTCAGCGACACGGAGACGTCCACCATCTGGGACAACGAGACGGCCGCCACCGACTGGGACCGCGGCCACGCGTGGAAGGGGCGTCTGCGGGGCGCCGCCAAGAACACGGAGGCCCTGCGGCCTGGCACTGCGCCCGCCCGGGGCGAGCTCTGAGGCCCGGCAGACGAAGCGTGGCCCCGACCTCTTCGGGTGCTGAGCTACTCCCGGCTCAGTGCTCGGGGCACGGAGCCAGCACCCCTGCATGTGCTCAGGTCGTTTCTGCGGGGAGCGTGGCCCCGGCTGTGCCTCCTCCCTCGGGCAGGCAGACCTGCTCCCCAGAGGGGGGCCAGGCCCGGGACCAGCCACACTGAGGGACGATGCAGTGATCCGAGACCAAGCCCACCTGCTCTCGGGAGAGGCCCCCGCTGTCTGCGCCCAGGGGGGCTCTTCATGAGGCTGACACGGAGGAGGAGGGCAGGGGCCGTCGCAGCCCAGCCACCAGCCCAGCGCCCCAGCTCCGGGTTGCAGAGTCCCTATCAAACTCTTCGGCCCGGCTCTGAGCACTGTAACAGGAGCTGGGCAGGAGAGTCATGGTCTGGCTTTCGGGGGCCTCCAGAAATGCCCCAGGGGTCCCACCCCCAGGCCCCCCAGCAAGCCTGGACCTCCTGCCTAACCTGACCTCCCACCTAACCTTGACCCCCTCCCTGACCTTGACCTCCCACCTTGACCTTGACCTCCCAGGTCCCGACCTTGACCCCCACTCTGACCTTGAGCTTGTTGTTGACCGTTCCTGCTACTAGCCCCTGGACGTGGCCCCCGGGAGGAGGGGGCAGAATCCCGGACTGACAGCGTAGACGAGACCAGGCTCACTCCTGCTTTTCTAGAACATTCCCCCATGCGTGTGGGATGTCCAGGACTCTCGTGGGGGAGGAAGCTGGGTCTGGTGTGTTTTTTCTGGGGGGACCTTCCCCCTTGTTCCCTGTCAGCAGGTCTGATGGGCGTCCGGAGGCGGTTCTGTGAGGCCTCGGCCCCGGTCCAGAGTCGAGAATCTTCCAGAACTGAAAACACTGGCCTGGTGTCCCCTGCTGGTCGGGGAGGGCAGCGCCCCTGGCTGGACCCTGCACAGATTTGAAAAGCTGCCACGGGGACCTTGCCCAGCCTGACACAGGCTGGGGGGCACCGTGGGGGCATCTCTGCTGGACATACGGCCTGCTGGGCAGTGCCTGGGCCCTGGAGTGGACAGAGCAAGCCCTGAGGGAGACGTGAGCTCAGAAAACGCAGGCGCCGCGCCGGAGCTCCCTCTGCTGGACAACGTGTGCAACTGCACCCAAGTTCCCCCAGAGGTGACGCGTGTACCTGCGCCATAGCTCCCTCTGCTGGACAACGCGAGTACTGCACCCTAGTCCCCAGGGGCAACTCCTGTACCTGCGCCGGAGCTCCCTCTGCTGGACAACGCGAGTACTGCACCCTAGTCCCCAGGGGCGACCCCGTACCTGCGCCAGAGCTCCCTCTGCTGGACAACGCGAGTACTGCACCCTAGTCCCCAGGGGCAACTCCTGTACCTGCGCCGGAGCTCCCTCTGCTGGACAACGCGAGTACTGCACCCTAGTCCCCAGGGGCAACTCCTGTACCTGCGCCGGAGCTCCCTCTGCTGGACAACGCGAGTACTGCACCCTAGTCCCCAGGGGCGACCCCGTACCTGCGCCAGAGCTCCCTCTGCTGGACAACGCGAGTACTGCACCCTAGTCCCCAGGGGCAACTCCTGTACCTGCGCCGGAGCTCCCTCTGCTGGACAATGCGAGTACTGCACCCCAGTCCCCCCAGGGGCGACCCCGTACCTACGCCAGAGCTCCCTCTGCTGGACAGCGCGTGTAATGCACCCTAGTTCCTCCAGGGATGACTGTGTACCTGCGCCATAGCTCCCTCTGCTGGACAACACGTGTGCCAGCACCCTAGTTCCCCCAGGGGTGACTCTTGTACCTACGCCGGAGCTCCCTCAGCTGGACAGCGCGTGTAACCGCACCCTAGTCCTCCAGAGCGACTCCTGTACCTGCGCCAGAGCTCCCTCTGCTGGACAACACGTGTGCCTGCACCCTAGTTCCCCAGGGGCAACTCTTGTACCTGTGCCAGAACTCCCCCTCCTGGACAATGTGTGCGTGCACCCTAGTTACTCCAGCGGTGGTTTGGGTTACCTGCACCCCACATTCCCCTGTGGGGTGACTGTGTATGGCTGTGGGGGAGGTAGAACCCGATGTGCCTTCTAGAGCTCGGGGCAAAGATTAAATTGTCAGATCAAGACTTTGGTAGTTTATGTTCATCCAACGGGAGGGTTTATGCAGCTGGCATTTCGGGATGAGGGGTCAGAGGGCCCAATGGCTTGCTCCAGGCAGGGGTCCGAGGGCAGGGCAGGCTACAGACAGTCCCCTGGAGTGTGGGGGAGGGGAGTTCTATCGTAGCTTGAGGCTCGTGAGTGCACTCAGGCAGGCTGAGATGCTTGTGAGGCCAACAATAGCTTTTTCTCGAGCCCAAGGGAAAACGGTGGGGAGGGGGTTCACTGACCCAGGCCTGGAACGTCCACCAGGGACCAGTGCGTGTGCGCGCATGGAGGCAGGCCATTGGGCAGGCACCACAGCACTGCATGTATTGGCACACGTGTGACACGAACCAGACCCAGGGCATGTGGGTCCCCCTCGACCAAGAAGTGCTGAACCAACAGTGGCCCTACCAGCACCCCTAAACGTCTTCCTCAAGGTGCAAAGGGGAGCCCTGGTCCCCCGACTGGGACCCTGAACCCTGCAATACGGGGTGGACCCCCGGAAAGACGGGGCTGGGGGTGATCTTGGCTCCTCCCGCTCTGTGCTCCGCCAGACTTTAGGTCCTGCAGCCACCCCCTCTGGGGCGCCCTCCGGCACGGGGCTGGGGGAGGGGCGGCTCAACCACACATCTGCTTCCGTAGCCTCAGTCCTTTTATTTTTGGAATAAAAACTGGTACTTCGAGATTACTTTTCTCATAAAAAGGACAAATTCGGAAAGTGCTTCTTACCCGGGTTTGGGCCCCACATATGGCTTTGAGGTGGCGCCCGCACGGCTGGGGCCGGAACCCGGACAGGGACGGGGCATGGGGCACCCGGGGAGGCCCTCCGGGAACGCTGAGTGGGGAGGGGGCCCGGCGTGCAGCTGGGGGCTCTGTCCGGGGAAGCCGCGGGGTGCGGAACCCAGGGTGCCGTAGTCCCGAGGGGAGGCAACAGCGTCCAGAAGTCTCGGCTCTACCTCCTCGCCCGGCAGTGCCGTTTTTCAATTCCCGGGCGTGTGGGTGTATGGGGGGGGGTATCGCCGCTGCCTGGGTACCCGGTCCAGAGTGCTCAGCCAGGCCCCGGCTCCTCTCCACCCTGGGAATAGGGGGTGGGCGCAGAAAGCAGAAGGCGTGGGCTCATCCAAACCCTTCCCAAGTGGTCCTTCATGCTGCCCATCAGTTGCCTCTGCTGCCCAGACGGTCCCCATGGCCTTGGGTTCTGTGCAAAGTGGGTTTGCCCTGTGGCCCACGGGCTGTCTCCTGTTCCTTGGGGGCCTTTCCCATCCACGCAGCCGGATCCGGGGGCGTCTCTTTCTGCCCTGGCCGCAGGGCCCGGTGCGGAGTCTGGGGTGTCCTGGGCGCTCACAAGGTGATCTTACTGTGCCGCTGGGCCCAGCAGCCCCGCTTGGAGGTCCTGGGGAGGGTCAGGCTCGTTCGGTTCCTCAACTTCACCGGCTCCTCAGGCACCAGTTTCTTGCGCAGGATGAAGTCGAAGTTAACTTGGCTGTTCATGGCGTAGAAGACGTTGGCCGAGTCGGGGATCACCAGCTCTGAGGAAAAGGGCGGGGGACCAGCAGTCAGTGCCCTGTGAGGATGAGCCCCACCCTCCTTGCACCCTGAAATGGGAACTGAGGCCACCGAGAACAATCCCAGCCCCCACTTCCGGACACCCCACCAAAGCTAAGCACAGAGAGTAAGCCAGACTTGAACCCAGAGGCTCAAAGAGGATGCGAAGGGCAGGTAGACGGGAATCCCTTTCATCCCTGGCACTACAGGAGAGCACACGCCTCTCCGCTGTGTGCAGTTCACCACTGTGCCCACACAAGGGCGCTCGTGAGTTACTCACCTCATTGCTGTAATTCACCTCTGCCCCCACACGAGGGCGCCCTGAGAGCTCCCCATCACCTTGCTGTGTGTAATTCACCACTGCGCCCACAGGAGGGCGCCTGTGAGAGTTCCCCACTTCCCTGCTGTGTGCAATTCACCTTTGTCCCCACACGAGGGCGCCCTAAGAGCTCCCCACCACCCTGCTGTAATTCATGTAACTCACCACCGTGCCCACACGAGGGCGCCCGTGAGTTACCCACCACCCTGCTGTGTGTAGTTCACCTCTGGCCCCACACGAGGGCGCCTCTGAGAGCCCCCACCCCCTGCCTTGTGCAGTTCAGTTCTGCGCCCACTCAGGGGCGCTGGTGAGGGGCTGTCCGCTCAGGGGACCCGGTTTCCTCCTTCCCTGGGAACTCAGGACAGACCCACACGTGTGTGTTTCCGTTCCCCTCTGCCCTTTTCTCTTTTTTCTTTCCTTTTTCCGTCTTTTCCTTTCTGTGCTTTGGACGGGGGTTCCCAGCGATGCTCAGGGGAGCACGGAGCACTAGGGGTGGAAGCCAGCCTCCTGCGTGCAGCCCGCACCCCATTCCACCCAGGCCCTCTCTGTGCTTTAATTTGCCTTAATCCCCGGCATCCCCCAGGGACCCTCGGGACCTCAGTGACCAACCTGGCCCCCCGCACACTGCCCGGGAGGCCCCTCAAACCCAAACATCAGGGAAGAAAACCTGGCCACGGTTTCAGCCTGGGTCCACGCGGCGGGTGCAGACGCCCCCATGGGACAGGGACACCCGCAAACCAGCCCTGAGGGACCTGGGTCTCGGGGGGGCCAGAGGCGGGCTGTGAGGGGTCCCAGGGCACCTTTGTCGCCAGAGATGACCTGCACCAGCTCGTAGTCCTCGGCGGGGTCCGCGTCCAGGCTGTGCTTGGCCATGGCCCGCTGGATCACCGTCGGGGTCTTGTCCTGGCTCGTCAGCTGCAGGGGTGAGGGGGAACCACGCCTCAGAGACCCGGACGGCCAGAAACAGCCGCAGCGGCCAGCGGGGAAGGGGAGCGTGTGGGGCAGGAATGGGTTGGGGGCAGGGCGTGTGCTCACACACGAGCACACGCGTCGACACAGGCACAGGTAGACATGCACAGACACGCACAGACATGGATGGACACACGGGCGCATGAGGACACGTGGATGCAGACATTCGAACACGGATGGACATGGACATGTGAACACAGAGACACATGGATACACACGGGCACACACAGACACACAGACACATGGATGCTCATGGGTACAGACACGAATACACAAGCACACAACAGACACAGACACACGAATACACACGGGCACAGACATACGGATGCACACGAACACAGACACAAGGATACACACAGTCACACAGACACATGGATACACATGGGCACACGGACGCACCCACGGATACACATGGGTACAGACACACGGATACACACAGACACTGGCTGCAGGTGACGAGGGGGCGGAGGGGAAGAGGAGCCCGTCCTCCAGGTGACAAAGCGAGGGACCAGTGGGACCGAAGGGCCCTGGGGCCACTCACGAGGCACTTGGCCACCAGAGCCAGGCGTGCCGGGGATCGAACTTGGGGCCTCAAGTCTGGGAGGCCGTGCTCACAGGCTGTCCCCGTGCCGCTCCCAGGCTCTGGGGACGGGGCTGTGTCTAGGGGCCGTGGGGCTCCCAGCTGGGCGGGGCCTTGTCGGGGCCATGTCCGAGCCATGTCAGGGCGTGTCTGGGCTGTGTCGGGGCAGGTTGGGCCGTGTCGGGGCATGTCAGGGCCATGTCGGGGTCATGTCAGGCTGTATCATGGCCGTGATGGGGCGTGTCAGGGTGTGTCAGGGCCATGTCCAAGTCATGATGGGGCCATGTTGGGGCTGTGTCAGGGCCATGTCGAGGCATGTCAGGGTCATGTCAGGGTGTGTCAGAGCCGTGTTGGGGCTGTGTCAGGCCTGTCATGGCCATGTCAGGGTGTGTCGGGGCCATGTTGGGGTGTGTCAGGGCTGTATTGGGTGTGCTGAGGCTGTGTCCAGGCTGTTGAAGCCATGTTGGGGCTGTGTCAGGGGCATGTTGGGGCCGTGTCGGGTCTGTATCTAGTCTGTCAGTCCGTGTTGGGGCCGTGTCAGGGTGTCGAGGCATGTCGGGCTGCGTCAAGGCAGTGTCCGGGCAGTGTCCAGGCCGTGTCAAGGGGTGTCAGGGCCGTGTCGGGCTGTGTCTGGGCGTGTTGGGGCCCATGTCTGGGGAGGGTCGGGCAATGTCGGGGCATTTCAGAGCCATGTTGGGACCGTGTCGAGGCGTGTCCGGGTCGTGTCAGGCCATGTTGGGGCTGTCGGGGCGTGTCAGAGCCGTGTCGGGGCGTGTTCGGGGTGTGTCGGGGCCATGTCTGGGGAGGGTTGAGCGATATCGGGGCGTTTCAGGGCCATGTTGGGACCGTGTCGAGGCGTGTCCGGGTCGTGTCAGGCCACGTTGGGGCCGTGTCGGGGCGTGTCAGAGCCGTGTCAGGGCGTGTCCGGGGCGTGTCGGGGCCGTGTCAGGGCGTGTCCGGGCGTGTCGGGGCCCTGCCCGGGCTCACCAGGATGCTCTTGTACATGTTGCCGTTGCTGTCCTCCAGGCTGATGCGGATGATGCAGCTGTCCTCGCTCTGCTGGTTGTAGGCGGGCGGCAGCCCGGCCGAGGCGATGGAGGCCACCGAGACGGAGCGCTTGCGCGCCCGGGGGTCGCCGGGGCCGGCGGGGGGCGAGGCGAGGGGCTGGACGGAGGAGGACATCCCTGAGGAAGCTGTGTCCATGGAGTGCAGGGAGGAGCAGGAGGACGAGGACTCGGAGAGCTGCCGGGCAGGAGGAGGGGCCGGGTCACTCGGGGGCGGACACGCGGCCCGTCTGTCTCTGCCTCCAGGGGACCGGCTCCAGCAGCCGTGCCTGGCGTGGCCAGCAGGGGGCAGCACCGCACAGGACGCGTGTCTGTGAGGGGTCCCAGCCCCTGGGGCTCTTGGCCTGCTAAGAATCCTGGCGGGCTTCCTGGGGGTGGCGGCCCACTTCCTTACGGTGCCTGGTTGGCCAGAGACGGGTCCCTCACCCCCTGGCCTCACCTTCTTCTGGGGCTCGTCGGGTGTGTGCAGGGCCGTGAAGCTGCCCTCCTCGGGCTCCGAGGGGTTGGACTCGCACGAGGACACGCTGACCGAGTCCATGCTCTCGCCCGAGCTCCCGCTGGCCGCCGACTTGGGGGGCTCCTTGCCAGGGGTGCTGCCGGCCAGGAGGTCTGAGCCCAGGAAAAGCCTGAGGCGGGGCAGAGGGGTGGAGCGTGAGCCGGCGGGTGGGAGAGGGGGTGCCTGCCCTGCTCAGGGCTCGAACCCGGGACGCCAGGGAGGACTCTGCACCCTTACTCGGGGCTTTTCCTCAACCTGTGACGCACGGGGCTGCCCCCTCCAAGGCCAATCTCAGTGCAGAGACGGCGGGAAAACGGGGGAGGGTCTGGGGCCACTGGGGGTGGGGACATGGGTGGGCGCCGATGGGACCCCCGGGGAGGCTTCTGGGGGCTGCATTCACCCCCTTAAGGTCAGCCCAAGAGCCGGGCACCACGGGGCCGGAGGGCACAGTTGTCAGCGCAGGAAGGGGTCTGTCTCTATGGGGGGCGGGGGACACCGAGGGGTGAGGAACGGGGACCCTGCAGAGACGGGGACCCCCGGGACCCCCCCCGGGGCACTCACAGGCTCAGCCGCTTGACCATGCTCTTGCGGGGCTTGGGCGACGTGGTGCTGGCGTCGGCTGCCGCCTCGATCTCGCAGGACAGGGTGTAGCTGGGGGTGGGGGCGCGCGTGAGGTCCGGGGTGGGGGTCCGGGTGCAGGTCCCAAGTCCCACCCCCGCCACTCTTGGCCTGCCCCGACCACCCCGCGGCTGGCACCAACCCCGGACCCGTTTCGTGCTGGCACTGGGTCCTCCCCGGCTCCTGGCCCCATCCCAGGGCTCAGGGCACTGACAGCCCACGGGCCTGGCGGGTGCTCGCGGCACCTGTGTGGGCCAGGAGGGGCCCTGAGCCACCCGTGGGGACACAGAGCCGGGCACTCGCAGCGCCGTCCCGAGGGTCCGGGGTCTCGCCGCTGCCCAGGTCGCCGGGCCTGTGCGCCAACCACTGCGCTACCTCCTGGCTGGTCTCCTCACGGGGCCCCCAGGCCTGACCTCCCCCCCTCCCTGAGCCCCACCAAGGCGCTCAGTGCTCAAGGCAGGGAAGGTGAATCAGGGCTGGGCAAGGGTGGGGATGACGTTGGGACTCGGGGCGGAGTCCTGGAACAGGGCTCGGGCAGACTCCTGGCTAAGTGCTCAGAGAGGATGCCTGGCTAAGTGCTCAGGACGGACTCCCAAAACCAGACTCGGGGACGAGTCCTATGGCAGTGACTGTGCCCGACTCCTGTGACAGTGCTCGGGCTGACTCCTGTAACCATGCTCTCTACTAACTCCTGGAGTGTTTGGAGATGACTCCTGGCTAAGTGCTCAGGCTGGCTCCTGTAACTATGCTCTCTGCTGACTCCTGGAGCAGTGCTCAGGGCTGACGCCTGGCTAAGTGCTTGGAGATGACTCCTGTGACAGTGCTCAGAGATTACTCCTGGTTAAGTGCTTGGAGCTGACTCCTGGCTAAGTGTTTGGGATGACTCCTGTAACAGTGCTCTCTGCTGACTCCCGGAGCAGTGCTTGGGGCTGACTCCTGGATTAGTCCCCCAGCTGCTCCCTGTCCCCCGGCCGCCCCCGAGGCCGGGCCCCACTGACCTCTCCTCCTCGGTCAGGAGCTGCTGCCTGTGGAACCAGTGGAGGAAGCGCGGGTCGGGGGCCATGCAGTAGCTGTTGCAGGCCGACTGGAGGAGCTTGATCTGGGCGATCACCTCGAACTCCTGCGGCGGGCGGGAGGATGAGCCGCCCTGCCCCGGCCCAAGCACTCGGCACCCGGCCCAGGGGCAAGCGTGCCACAGGAGGGGAGAGTCCCACGCTCCACCACCTCCGTGCCAGAGGTTTAATTGGGGGGATGGAGGTGCAGAGCCTGGGGCAGTGCTCAGGGCTGACTCCCAGCTGTGCTCACTGCTGACTCCTGAACAGTGCTCAATGCTTTGACTCCTCTTATAGTGTTTGTGGTTGACTCCTAAAACAGTGCTCAGTGCCGAGTCCTCACATAGTGCTCGTGAATGATTCCTAGAACAGTGCTCAGGGCTGACTCCCAGCTCTGTGTTCGAGAGTGCAAGGCAGGCTCCTTCCCTGTTCTCTCACCAGACACACCAGTTATTTTTTGGCAAAAAGAGTGGGATGAAACGCTAACGGAAGCTATTTTTTTAATCGATTTATTTATTTGGTTTTGGGGTCACACCAGCGGTGCTCAGGGGTAACTCCCGGCTCTGCACTCAGGGGTCACTCCTGGTGGTGCTCGGGGGACCCTGGGGGATGCTGGGGATCGAACCCGGGTTGGCCGCGTGCCAGGCCAATGCCCTCCCCGCTGGGCTATCGCTCCAGACACCCCCTTTTTTCTAATATATGCTGGTTAGTGGCCTGAAAAATCATTAACTGGGGCTGGAGCAATAGGAAGGTCGTAGTATCGGCAGACAAAAGTGACCCGGGTTCGATCCCTGACACCCCACAGGGTCCCGCGAGCCCTGCCAGGAGCGAGCCCTGAGCTGAGAGGCAGGAAGTCAGCTCCCTCCCTCCCTCCCTCTGTGTTCACAGACGTCAGACAAGCCCCCTTGTCTTCTCCCCTCTGTACTTAACAATGAGTGTCCTTGAGACGGACACCGGACATTCCTCTCTGGGTCTTTACCTCGTAGGACGTCATCTCGCTGTCCCCCCCCACTCCTGCCTTCCTCATCCCCCCCAACTCCCAGAGAGAGAGACTCGGGGGATGCTGGGGCCACCCGCCATCCCCCCGCAACCGTGTCTCCATCTCCAGCCCCGGGGTTCCATTAAGAACGTCCCCAAGAGAAGCGACGAGACGGCCGCGTCCGAAATTTCTATTTCTTTAGATACCTCAATTTCAAATAAAAAAAATAATGACGATTTGGGGGCTGTAGCAATAGCACAGCAGGGAGGGCGTTGGCCTGGCACACAGGTGACCCGGGTTCGATCTCCGGTATCCCCTAGGGTCCCCCAAGCACCGCCAGGAGTGATCCCTGAGTGCAGAGCCGGGAGTCAGCCCTGAGCATCGCCGGGTGGGACCCAAAAAGCGATCAATCAATCAATAAAAAAATTTTCCCCGTGGGCTCATCGTTTCCGTTTTTACTATTCTGGCCTTCCCAGCCCTCCTCCTGCCAGTCTGAGGGAGGAGTCGGCGGCCGCCCCCGCGACCAGGCCTGTCAAGCCGGGCCCCCGCGCTCAGCCTGGGTCACCCCAGGAAGCTCCGGCTTCGACATCAACTTCCTTCTGGAAGCTTCTCTGACCCCACATGCCGGGCACTGATGCCCCTTCGGGTCTTCTGTGCTTGGGGCCTCGACCACTAGGGGCACCGGGGACAGTGAGGTGGGGGTCTGGAGGGAACCGTCCTGCCGCCCGCCCCAAGGCTGCCCCGTGGCCAGACCCGCGATGCCCCCAAATGGGACTCCCCACCCCCTCTCGCTTCTCCTGTTCTGTTCAAAGCCCCACCAGGGCCGGGTTCGACTCCTCCACTCGGGCCCACCCTGCCCAGGACCCCGGCCGCTCACATCCCCCCGCCCCCTGGAGGCATCTGGGGAAGCCCCCAACCCACACGAGACCCCCCGAACCCACACAAGACCTCCCCAACCCACATGAGACCCCCGAACCCACATGAGACCCTACAACCCTTGTGAGACCCTTAGCCCACGCGAGACCCCCAACCTGTGCGAGACCCCCAACCCGCGCGAGACGCCCCTGACCCACGCGAGACCCCCGACCCACGCGAGACCCCAACCCCAAGCAAGACCCCCAACCCGCGTGAGACCCCCCAACCCACGCGAGACCCCAACCCCAAGCAAGACCCCCAACCTGTGTGAGACCCCGAACCCACAGCCCACGCGAGACCCCCCCAACCCACGCAAGACCCCCAGCCAGGCGCCCCCAACTCACCCGTCTCCGCTTCTCGAAGTTGATCAGCCCACCCTGGGGGAGGAAGGGGGGCCACCGTGAGGCCTCGGCCCCCGCCCCAGGAACCCCCCCCCCCGAAACTGTCCAGCTTCATCCAGAGGGAAGGGGCTTCTGGAACGTTCTGCCGCGTTTCCTCAGCCCCTAACCCCGTGGCCGCCCCCAAGACCCCCGGGAACAAGGCCAGGCCAGGGCTGGGGCCAGGGCAGGAGGAGGCAACTCGGGACACGGGGGTCTGGGGGCGCCCCCCACCCACCCAGCCCCTCACCTCCACGTAGTCCTGCAGGGCCGTGTCCAGCATGGTGAGGTCCGTGAGGAAGGTGCCCAGGTAGGGGACGGTCCCCTGCATCACGCCCTGCGGGACACAGCGCGGGGGGGCCTGTCCCGGCGTCCAGGCTCACGCGGCCTCGCCGACCCCCACCCCCCACGCGGCAGGTCCCGAGGCCCCTGAGGACCATCTGGATTCCTCCAGGGACCCCCCAACCTGTCTCACCCCGACAGCCAGGAGGCCCCAGGCGGCCTCGGCGGGGCCAGGAGGGGCCCAGGGAGACCCTCGCATCTCTGCGTCTCCCCCAGCGGCCCACGGCCAGAGAATTCTCCGGGAAAGCATTGTCAGGGGCTGAGCTCGGACCCCTCAGCCCTCGACCTGGACTCAGCCGGGCCATGCTAAGAGCCGGGAGGGGACAAGCTCCTGAACTCAGGACCCAGGGCCAGGGTTGGGCCCAGGAGATGATCGTTGGGCCCCCTGGGCTCCGACACACACACACACACACACACACACACACACACACACACACACACACGCCATAAACGGAAATGCCCAGGGCCGTGGACAGCCTGACCGGAGTGGGGAGCTGAGGGGCTCCCGGGAGACAAGCCTAGTGCATGCCCACAGAGACCCCCAGATGCCCCAGAGACCCCCAGAGGCCCCCAGAGGCCCCCAGATGCCCCAGAGACCCCCAGACATCCCCAGAAAATCCAAGATGCCCCAGACGCCATCAGAGACCCCCAGACGCCCTCAGAGACCCCCAGACACCCTGAGACCCCCAAACACCCACAGAGACCCCCAGAAACCCCCAGACGCCCCAGACACCCACAGAGACCCCCAGATGCCCACGAGACCCCCCAGAGAGACCCCCAGACACCCCCAGAAGCCCCCAAAGATCCCCAGATGCCCCAGAGACCCCCCAGAGACCCCAGGACACCCTAGAGATCCCCAGATGCCCCAGAAACCCCCAGACGCCCCCAGAGACCCCCAGACGCTCTGAGACCCCCAGACACCCTCAGATGCCCCCAGAGACCCCCAAAGATCCCCAGATGCCCCAGAGACCCCCAGAGACTCCCAGATGCCCCCAGAGACCCCAGATCACCCCAGAGACCCCCAGATGCCTGCAGAGACCCCCAGACGCCAAGAGACCCCCAACACCCCCGAAGGCCTGGTGCCCGAGACACCCAAACACCCACAGAGACCCCCAGACACCTCAGACGCCCACAGATGCCCCTATAGATCCCCAAACACCCAGAGACCCCCAGACACCCCTATAGACCCCATATACCCAGAGACCCCCCAGAAGCCCCCAGACGCCCCAGACACCCACAGAGACCCCCAGATGCCCCAGAGACCCCCCAGGTGCCCCCAGAGACCCCCAAAGACCCCAGAGACCCCAGGACACCTCAGAGACCCCCAGATGCCACAGAGACCCCCAGACTCCCAGATGCCCACAGAGACCCTGACACCCCAGAAGCCCCAGATGCCCCCAGACGCCCCAGAGACCCCCCAGAGTCCCCAGGACACCCCAGAGACCCCCAGATGCCCCAGAAACCTCCAGACGCCCCAGAGACCCTCAGACGCCCTGAGACCCCCAGACACCCTCAGATGCCTCGAGACCTCCAGACGCCCCAGAGACTCCCAAAGATCCCCAGATGCCCCAGAGACCCCCCAGAGACTCCCAGACGCCCCCAGAGACCCCAGATCACCCCAGAGACCCCCAGATGCCAAGAGACCCCCCAACACCCCCGAAGGCCTGGTGCCCGAGACCCCGAAACACCCACAGAGACCCCCAGACACCTCAGATGCCCACAGATGCCCCTATAGATCCCCAAACACCCAGAGACCCCCAGACACCCCTATAGACCCCATATACCCAGAGACCCCCCAGAAGCCCCCAGACGCCCCAGACACCCACAGAGACCCCCAGATGCCCCAGAGACCCCCCAGGTGCCCCCAGAGACCCCCAAAGACCCCAGGACACCTCAGAGACCCCCAGACTCCCAGACGCCCACAGAGACCCCGACACCCCAGAAGCCCCCAGATGCCCCCAGAGACCCCTGGACACCCGAGACCCCCAAAGATCCCCAGATGTCCCAGAGACCCCCAGACGCCCCCAGAGACCCCAGAGACCCCCAGATGCCCACAGAGACTCCAGGACACCCCAGAAACCCCAGACGCCCCCCAGATGCCCCAGAGACCCCCCAGGTGCCCCCAGAGACCCCCAAAGACCCCAGAGACCCCAAGACACCTCAGAGACCCCCAGACGCACAGAGACCCCCCAGACTCCCAGACGCCCACAGAGACCCTGACACCCCAGAAGCCCCCAGATGCCCCCAGAGACCCCCAGACGCCCACAGAGACCCCCAGAGACTCCCAGACACCCACAGAGGCCCCGACACCCCAGAAGCCCCCAGTTGCCCCCAGAGACCCCAGGACACCCCAGAGATCCCCAAAGATCCCCAGATGTCCCAGAAACCCCCAGAGACTCCCTAGAGACCCCCAGATGCCCCCAGAGACCCCAGGACACCCCAGAGACCCCCAGATGCCCGCAGAGACCCCCAGACGCCAAGAGACACCCCCCCCCGGTGTCCCCAAAGGCCCAGCGCCGCCGCCCGCGCCCTACCATGTCCTTCTGGAGCTGCAGCCTCCTTTGCGTGCGCTTCTGGTTCTCCTTCACGTTGCTGCCCAGGTTGGCGAACTTGGAGGTTCCCTCCTGCCAGGGCGGTAGGCAGGGGTGAGGGGCGTGGGCTGGCGGGTCCCGGCTGCAGCCCCAGGGCGTCCCTACGCCCCCGCGATCAACCTGGGCGCTGGGGGGGGCCCTGACCCCACCCCTGCGTCCCTCGAGGCCGAGTGTGTCCGTGTGTGCCCCGTGTGTGCAGGGGGGGGACCCCTCGGGGCTGTTTCCTGGCGGGGGGACATGGCTCCATCCCGAGTTCTTTGGGGGGGTCCACGTCCCGTACGGCCACAAGGGGCCCCTCAAACCCTGAGCCCCCTCCTGCCCCCCGAGGTCTGGGCTGTCCTGAGCTGGCTGTGGGTCTCGTCTTCGTCACACTCGCCCAGGGGGCCGCGGGCTCCTGGACCTCCCAGGGCAGGGCAGCGAGGGTCACCGTTAGTTCAGCCAGGAGCCAATGTGGGGGGCTTCTGGGGGCTCCCCATGACCCCTCGTGTGGGCAGGACGCCCCCAGGGCACGGAACTCGGGGTTCAGGCTCTGGCTCCGGTCCAGGCCCTCCCTGGGGGTGTCTGGGGGGCTCCCAGCAATGACCACCCAGCTGGGGGCTCTAGAGGGTTGGGAATCACAGCCCTGCCAGCCCCTCGACGGACCCCAAAGCAGGGGGAGCCGGTGACCAGGATGGACACAGCCCAGGGCCTTGGGTGCCCCAGGACAGAGGGTTCGGTTCTGGCCCTGTTCCTCAAGGATGCTGAGTTCCCTGACCTGGGCTCTGAGCACCGATACCAGGACCCGCAGGCAGGGGTGCGGCTGGAACCCATCATCACGGGTCAGAACGTGGCCAGGGCCATAGCCCAGCAGGGAGGGCGTTGGCCTGGCACGCGGCCGGCCCGGGTTCGATCCCCGGCATCCCATAGGGTCCCCTGAACACTGCCAGGAGTAATCCCTGAGCGCAGAGCCGGGAGTCAGCCCTGAGCATCGCCGGGTGGGACCCAAAAAGCAAA